>NC_048309.1:5104045-5308755 GCF_013100865.1 Trachemys scripta elegans
CGGGTTGTGTCTCGGCCCCCGCGGCTCGGCTCATGTCCCACCCCCGGCGCGGCCCCCGCGGCGCGGCTCATGTCCCGCCCCCCGCGGCGCGGCTCGTGTCCCCCTCCCCCCACGGCGCGGCCCCCCCGGCGCGGCTCGGGTCGTGTGTCTCCCCCCCCGGCGCGGCCCCCGCGGCGCGGCTCCGGGTCGGACCCAAGCCCGGCAACCCCGGCCGAGCCCGGCTCGATTCCTGGGGGTGGGGCTTGCAGCAAGCCCCGCCCCCAGGAATCAGGCCCTGCTCTTGATAAAGCCGGCCCTGCCAGTCATACATTTTAACATTTTTAGAAGGTGTCTTTCTATAAGTCTATAATATAGAACTAAACTATTGTGGTATGTAAAGTAAATAAGGTTTTCAAAATGTTTAAGAAGCTTCATTTAAAATTAAATTAAAATGCAGAGCCCCCCGGACCGGTGGCCAGGACCCGGGCAGTGTGAGTGCCACTGAAAATCAGCTTGCATGCTGCCATTGGCACACGTGCCATAGTTGCCCTACCCCTGCAATAGGGGATACTAAAGATACCTACAAATGGCTGTCACACTGTAGGCCTGGCTCGCTGCAGGTATACACAGAGCATTGCCTCTTATTTCATCGGGAACAAAATATGTAAAACAACATTCATCATCAAAATGCTCTGCATTAAAAAGTTCAGTGTGAATTGAGGCAAAGCCAAGACTCAGACAGTAGTCTGGGGAAAGTGAATTTAGTATCTTTAGTACCGTCTTAGCCCTTCACATAGTCTGCACCCATTGCGTCTAAAACTTTTTGTCATTCCCTCATCCAGATAATTATTTCACTTTATTCTTAGACACAGAATTCTTTTTCCCATGCACTACTGAGTTGGAAAGAATCTGGCAGGCCAAAGCAGGGGAGTTTTCATGGAAGCTGGAGCCATTAATGACTTCTGGGTATAGATGGCAGCCCCTGAGACATCCTGTTCAGTTTGTCATTATACAGATTAGCGGGAGGCAGGTGCACCGTGCTGTGATTCTTCGCACTGTGCGGCGAAATGAGTTTTGGTCAGCTGTAAGCGCACATTGCATTCCCAATGCCTGGTGTCTCCTAATGATGTGACAGGTATGGGCTCATGGGGTGTCGAGACCACAGGCTGCTTCCAGAATGAAACTTTACCATCACTTTATCACCATGTATGACTAGCAAATAATTAGCTATGTGAATTGAGTGAACACACTCAGGAACACCACAGAGTGTCACCTATTTTTAGAACTTGAATCAAACCTTTTGACATGAAGATTCTGAGAAGTTTACATACAGTTTTCTTTCCTTTCTTGTTTCCAGACAGGAACAAAACCAGCCACCAGCCAGTCTGGAGTGCTGAGAAAGTCTGAGTCCTCTTGGGTCAGAAATGGAATCTTGTAAGAAAGCCTCTTCTTTTGAGATTTCCAGTCCCGTTCTGTAGACCTGAGAAATTCAGATCAGCTTTTGAAATACTGACTGTTTAGCAGAAACCCAAACAAAAAGCTTTGGAATTTGAGTTTCCCCCATCTTTAAATCCAAGGAAAAGCAGGCACCGATGGACTCACATTGCCAGACCCAGAGTTAAAACACTCCACCTCAAAAAGCTGTTGGATGAGTTAGTCCTATGGCTTGATCCAGTGTGATAAACTCCTGTTGGCTTCAGTGGCAGTTCCATGTGCAGAGCTGTTAACCTATTATCCAGGATGGACAGGTATGCCCCTAGCCTCTGTTTTCCAGAAGCTGGGAATGGGCGACAGGGGATGGATCACTTGATGATTATCTTTTCTGGTCATTCTCTTTGAAGCACCTGGCACTGGCCACTGCAGAAGACAAGATACTGGAGTAGATGGACCTTTGTTCTGACCCAGTATGGCTGTTTTTATGTTCTTATGATTAGGGTTGTAAACTTCCCATGCTGTTTTCATCTTCAAACCTGTACCCTGTTCTGTGACATATTGTCTGCACAGATGAAGGTCATAAGAAGCTGAAAAATAGGTTAATCTTAAATGTGTTTTAATGATCACTAAGGGGCCTATCTCTGATCTCATTCACACCAGTGTCCATCAGGATTAATAACAATAGCTCTTAGATAGCAATTTTCATCCATAGATCTCCAAGTGATTTACAAAGGAAGTAAACATCAGTATTTCCATTTTACAGATGGGGAAACCGAGGCTCAGAGCAAGCAAGTGCCTTTGTCCAAGGGCACCCAACAGGTCAGTTGCAGAGCTGGGACTAGAACTCAGGTCTACATTACCTACACTGAAGCCAGTTAAGTAGGAGAGGCAGTGTTGTCTAGTGGATAGAGCTCTGGACTGCGGCTTAGGAGACCTGAGTTCTATTTCAGCCTCGAAGGCTGGTCGGCAGAATGACCTTGGGCAAATCACTTTGCTGCTCTGTGCCTCAGTTTCCACATCTGTAAAATAGAAATACTGATACTTACTTCCTTTGTAAATCACTTGGAGTTCTATTGCGGGAAAGCACTGGATAAAAGCGAAGTATAATTATTACATGATTATCACACTGGTGTAAAGGCAGCCTGAGAGATGATAATCAGACCCAACATCAGTTATCAAGGAAACTATAGTAAAGAATAGAGAGTCAAGATTTTACACTAGAGAAGGTCCAGAACCAGAGTTTAGATTTGAATCTGCAGCCAACTTTCTCCTCAATCTGGTGTGTGATTCAGTTCTGGTGTTCTGCTAAAGCTTCTGATTATACTTAGGTATTATAAATCTCTGAATTGGATACAATTTTCAGCCATGTCTCACTTGGCAGTGCAGTGTTGTCCATTAAGTATTAAACTCTAGGCAGCCTTAAAGAGATTATCCCTTTATTTTTAATTAACACTCATGGTGGTTAATGCTAATCCCCTTCATTGGCGAATCAACGGGCTGATTGATTGGATTCCCCAGTGTAATGTGATCCAAAACCCAAAGTCTTAATGTCCGGAAAGCAATTGAATTCCTTTGCCAACCATTTATTTCAAAGAACATCATTATCTCGCTGAATACTTTGCACCTGGGTAAACACGGTTTCTCATTCTCACCACACTGAGCAGGTCAATCAGGCATAAATCTTATCACATTACTGATGGCAATGGACAGCCAATATCCCCAATGTGTTGAAAACCCTTTTTCACTGTCACTCCCTGGTGTTGCATTTAGCATTTTTCATAAATATGCCTTAAAATGCTTCTCTGCTTCTTTATTTAGATAGAAGTCTTTTGACCTCTGTTCATAATCAAGGTTGGCAGGAAACATCAACTGCTTTTGTCTATACTGTGCCAGCTCCACGTATTAAGATGGAGAACTTTCATTTAAAATGCTATTAAACTGGTACCTTTATAGCACCTTACTGCTTACCCAAAATATGCACACACACACTTAGCAGGTACAGTATTTGTTAATTATTATTTTTATTGTGTCAACACCTAGAAGCCCCAGTCAAGGATTGTACTAGGTGCTGTACGAACACAGACCAAATAGGTGGTCTCAGACCCAAAGAGCCTGCAATCTATGTAGAATCATAGGACTGGATGGGACCTCAAGAGGTCATCTAGTCCTGTCCCCTGCACTCATGGCAGGACTAAGTATTATCTAGACCAGTGGGTCCCAAACTTGTTCCGCTGCTTGTGCAGGGAAAGCCCCTGGCGGGCCGGGCCGGTTTGTTTACCTGCCACGTCCACAGGTTCAGCCCATCGCAGCTCCCAGTAGCTGCGGTTCACTGCTCCAGGCCAATGGGAGCTGCTGGAAGCGGAGACCAGTACGTCCCTTGGCCCGCGCCACTTCCAGCAGCTCCCATTGGCCTGGAGCGGCAAACCGCGGCCACTGGGAACCGCGAACCTGCGGACACGGCAGGTAAACAAACCAGCCCGGCCCGCCAAGGGCTTTCCCTGCACAAGCAGCGGAACAAGTTTGGGAACCACTGATCTAGACCATCCCTGATAGATGTTTGTCTAACCTGCTCTTAAAAATCTCCAACTATGGAGATTCCACAACCTCTCTAGGCAATTTATTCCAGGGCTTAACCACCCTGACAGTTAGGAAGTTTTTCCTAATGTCCAACCTAAACCTCCCTTGCTGCAATTTAAGCCCATTGCTTCTTGTCCTATCCTCAGAGGTTAAGAACAATTTTTCTCTCTCCTCCTTGTAACAACCTTTTACGTACTTGAAAACTGTTATCATGTCCCCTCTCGGTCTTCTCTTCGCCAGACTAAACAAACCCAATTTTTTCAGTCTTCCCTCATAAGTCATATAGTATAGTCACTTTTGTTGCTAAAGTTGGCAAGAAAATTGGAAACTTGCTTGAGTCTAGCTGCCATTTTGAATATACCTATTGATATTTTTCTAAGTCAATATAAGTCAGTATCTAACTTGTCTGTCTTTTGTTTGTTTCACCAGCTCAGATAACAGAAGCAAGCCTGGGAAACATTCCAGACTTTGGCTCCATTTAGATCTCGGCCGTATTTCAAAGCCTGTCTTTTCTTTCTTATAACAGAATGGGAACATTGGCCTGACAGCAGGTGTTGATCCAAATGAGAAAAGGGTCAGCTCGGTTCTGCTGAGTCATTCAGACAGGTTGCTCACTACCCCAACTGGAGCTGGGAGGATCCTTCTGGAGGGAGAAGATCTAGGGTGTGGGCTAAGCAGTCTGGAAAGAGGAGCCCTAGGACCAGCCTAGTCTAGAGAGAAGATTTGAGGTGCTAGAGCCAAATCTCAGGAAGAGATGGCAGGGGGTGAGTTTTTCACCAACACTGAATATGGGCTTTGTTAGAGCAAACTGGAAAAGGCAACTCCTCAAATCTCTATATTTGACTTGAGATATTGCAGGGAAGGGGGGCATCATTGTGCCATTTATAGACTTTGGTACAGAACAGCTTCAAAGCACTAAACATAGTGAATATTCCAGTCTCTCTCTGTAGAGGTTGGCAGGTGATTATAAACTTACATGGAGATGGAAAAAAATGCCATAGTGGAAAGGTACAAAGCAGAGGGTGTGAATACTGCAAATGTTGTGAAATATTTCAGAGACTGTCAAAAAAGCAGCTATAATTTTGGATTAAATTGAGAAGTAGGTGGGCTAATTTAAGAAGACTGTCAGGAACTTTTTATGGATTGCAATTTCTCTTTTATTCTTTAAATGGTTGCACTTTTTTACAGTAAATATACTCTTGGAAACTTGAAAATAACATGTATCGCCCTATGTATTTTAGCCTACGCAGCTAAGGAATTGCAAATATTCACTTTATTGACCCACATAAAAACCTTGAGGCTTTGCAGTTCCAGCAAGAGTGGTCAAAAAAGGCTAGATCTTCAGGTCAATGGTCAGGGTTCCAGCTGATCCTTTGAATGATAAACCCACATAAGAGAGAGGAAATTGCAGAACTTTCCTATTTGTTCTTCCTTTGGGAGTATGGTTCAAAGAAAGGTGAAGGAGTCTCCATTAAGACCAATCATGGAATAACCTGCCCACGTTTTTCCCTAACCCCAGATAGTTTGTGGCTGTCTCATGCCCTGAATCAAAAGGCTTTAGATCACAGTTTTTACATTTCTAGCCTATTTCATTTCACCACTGCCTCCAATCTCCCATTTTCACAAATGGGAGAAAGCGTCATCCATATGAATTCTGTCAGCATTTGGGTGACTAAATGCAAGGGAAACCAGCACAACAGTGAGTAGAAGTGACCTGAGAATGAGGCAATTTAGGAGATTCGCTTAAAAAACCAACAACTTAGGATATGGACTCATGCCCACTCTGTTGTTGCATTTTTGTTATATAATTACACACACAAAATACATTTTGTCAAGCTGAATGGAGCGGCTCAAGAGCATGAGTGCCAAACTCAGGGCAGACTGTTACAAACCAGGGCCCAAACCCCAAACTGGTTGTGAGTTCTATACTTAGATTCCACCAACCAAACATCAAGTGTGAACTCCTCATGCACTATAACTGTCTTAACATGGAGTCACAGACAGTCCCCTGGGGGATTCTGGTCTATCTTGCCACCTAGGTGAGCCTGCCTTTGTGATAGATGGTCCCCTACACCAAAAATCACAACAACATTCAGGTTACTCCCAGTCCTAAAAGAACCAATTATTTACCCTAGCTCAATTCAACCCCAGAGCTCACACCAAAAACAATGCTTGTAGCTAATCCTATAATAAACCAACTAAAGATTTATTAACTAAGAAAAAGAAACAAGAGTTATTTACCAGGTTAAAGCAGGTAAGCAAACATACAAATGAATTACAGTCTTAGGGTATGTCTATACTACCCGACGGGTCGGCGGGTAGTGTTCGATGTATCGGGAATTGATTTATCGGGTCTCGTCTAGACATGATAAATCAATCCCCGAATTGACGCCTGTATTCCACCTCGGCAGAAGGAGTAAGCGGAGTCAATGGGGGAGCCGAGGTGGTCAACTCGCTGCCATGAGGATGGCCAGGTAAGTCAAAATAAGATACTTCGACTTCAGCTACGCGAATAGCGTAGCTGAAGTTGCATATCTTAATTCGAAACCCCCCCTCTCCCCAATGTAGCCCAGGCCTTAGGTTCCAAGAGATGGTAGACCGGGATCGGCAACCTTTGGCCCGGGGCCCGTCAGGGAAATCCACTGACGGGCCGGGCCAGTTTGTTTACCTGCAGCGTCTGCAGGTTCAGCCGATCGCAGCTCCCACTGGCCGCGGTTCACCGCTCCAGGACAATGGGGGCTGCAGGAAGCGGTGTGGGATGAGGGATGTGTTGGCTGCCACTTCCTGTAGCCCCCATTGGCCTGGAACAGAGAACTACAGCCAGTGGGAGCTGCGATCGGCCAAACCTGTGGATGCTGCAGGTAAACAAACCGTTCCTGCCCTCCAGCGGATTTCCCTAATGGGCCGCATTCCAAGGGTTGCCAGTCCCTGTGGTAGACGCTTCTATAATAAGCAAGCTCTATCGATTCTTAAGGGCTAACCCAGGCCAAGCACTGGGGATATATGCTTAGTAATCCTTAACCCTCAGAGTCCAAGCAGCATAAAGATGGGGGGGGGGTTATTTATCCAGGATTTTTATTCCCGTCCCCCAGAGTTCAAGCTGATGGGACAAGTCCATGTCTCCTCTTTGGGGGGGAGCGAGTGGAGGGACCGGGGAGGAGGGGGAAGCAATCAACCAAATGTTGTGTCCTTTCATGTTCCACAATGGCCTATTGAAACCAAATTAACTTTCTTGTGGGCAGGATCTAACACCTTCTGCAATGACTGAGGCAGGAGTCTTACGGACAACAGCCTCCTTCACTGCACAACCATGAATACTCCCTAGAGCACCTCCATCTTGTGCACTGAATGAGGCAGGGGCCCCATGGGGAAAGGAAGTATGTCATCTCTTCAATTAAATGTTTCAAGTAGTTTGTATAAAATATGTCACTAGGGATGCAAGTGAAAATGACCAACTTTATCAAGTGCACTCCACATTGATAAATGTCAATCTTTTACTCAAGCAAAATTGTTCTAACTGAGAAAACATCAGTCCAGGACTCAGCTTCAGTAATTACTATCATCATCAGCCAAGTTCTATTTTTCACCATGAAGAATCTCATTAAGCCCATTTCCATTGTAAATTTGTTACTAGTGGAGTGCAGACTGGTGCCATCAGGAAATGGAGTTTCAATCAGCCCTCTGCAAATAATAAAAGAGGCTCACTGCGACAAAGGAAAGATGTTTATCTGTTGTGGAAGAATTACTTTGGGAAAAGATGGGGAATAATTGTGTGGCAACTATTAAAAGGAAGGAACAGGAAACATCACAGTGCTACAAATAAACACATTCAATCAACAACAGTAGCTGTTTTTTCTGCTTATGTCAAAATTAAGGCAGCCATACAAAAGAAGCTGACTAATCATGTGTCTCTTGTACTCACTAAGGAAGTAAATTAAGGTACTGCCGAAAGTCTGTCCTCTGCTGATTTAATTCACTTTCAATTTACAGTCTGGTGGAAGCAGGAACATTCTGCAATTGGTTGCCCTTGCGCTGAGAAGTGTACTGAGAGAGTGCTGCAAATCCACGTGAATCCTTTCCCCTCAGGTCCTGTTAATGTATCACGATTCCAGCTTCGATGGCATGACATCCCTAGTCAATATACTTAACTGAAATTTGTAACAAAGTATTGGAGATCCAGCCAGTTGTGCATTCTTGACAAATTCAGGGCCAGATCCTCAGGGTAGGGCACCTTGTGCTGTGCCACTGACATGGTTTGGCTGCAAAATCTGAATATGTAGCCCAGGGAAGATCATGTTAGAGAATGGGTGATCCAGAGTGGAGTGCAATCAGTATAGGGACTTGGTCCTTGGCCACCATACACCATCCTGGCGGCTGGCGTAGTGTGGAAAATGGGAAAGTTATTGTTAGTTGGGATGCCCCCTGGCTAAGTTAATCCTGGGCTAGGTTTGTGTCTTCTTGTGCTTGTTATGGCCCAGTCTGTTCCCAGCTCTGCCACTGACCCTTTGTCTGTCATGTCCATTTAAAATGTAAGTCTCTGCCCAAAGAGCTATCTCTATGTGTTTTGTACAGCTCCAAACACAATGGGGCCCTGATCAAAATGGAGGCCTCCAGGCGCTACCATGGTATTAATGACAGGGAGCACAGGCTACATATTCAGAGCTGCTCCCAACCTGCTTTTAGAGCAGAGTGAATAATATGCAGTGAATGATTTTATTCAATGAATTTGGCCTCCCTTTCTGTTTGTGAATTATCTGTGAGCAGCTTACGATTGTCTCAACATTTCTTTTCTATGTGACATTAGTCCCTGAATAACATCTAGGGAAGAAATTCTTGATTTGTAGACTGTTTATGGCTACTATCTGGTATTCAGAATTCAAGGTGTGTTGCTGACATTTGACTGGATGCATGGATCCTGGATTGATTTTGATCCTGGACTGGATGAACGTAACTTGTAGGGTAAGGTTTCCAGTGCACATAAATGGACAAATTCAAAAATTCCTTTTTTGTCAATTTATTATTATTATTTAACATTTATAATGTGGCAGCACATAAAGGTTACAATGAGTGTGCTCGGTGCTGTACAAACATTAAATAACTATCACTGCGTAAAAGACCTTGTAGCTTTAAGACAAGACATAACAGGTGGATGAGACAAAGTAGTCTCTGGTGGGTGGGGAAGCTGGGTTAACAAAGATGGTTGGTTGGAAAATAGGGGTGTTCCACAGGAAATTGTGATGAAGATGAGAAAAATGTTCATTTTTTGTCCCAATTTTCAACACAAAATTTTGATTTTTCATGGAAAAATCAAAACTTGAACACTTTTTGGCTGACATTTTTCAGCTGATTTTTTTTTTTAATTTTCAGTTTTGTGATGAAAAATTGAATATTTTTGAGGAACGCAGATATTTATTGTTAAAATGTTCATTTGGTCAAAAATTCAATTTTCCTTTTGAGGGGAGAGGAGGGAAGTCTCAAGGGAAAATTTTCCAGCAGGCCTAGTAACAAATAAATAAAATGTAATGTAACAATTCTTAGCTAGTCACTAGAAGTGATGAATGGACTCTGATATTCACCCCTGGTACCATCTTTTCAGAAGATCTGCTCTCTCTGTGCATTTAGAGTCGCACCTGCGTAGATTAGCCACAGAAATAATATTTTATTCTTGTCAACCTCATAGGAACAGCAGCACTGTGAGAGACTGGACTGGAGTCTTTTCTGGGTTGTGCATCACCAGCAGAATTGTTAATTATGTGGCAATTGCGACCCAATTGTCTTGAAATTATGCCCAGTTATGCCATGTTCCATCAGTGAAACTTTCTGGGTTCCCTCTATTTTTTCCCCTTTAGGAAGCATGATTTTTCTTAACTTCCTTGGTCTCAATCCTGCAAACAGTTAAGCTCATGTGTAATTTTACTCACATGAGCAGTCCCATTGATTCCAATGGGTAATCAATATTCACTACCAGCAGGAGTACATTTATGTGTTTAAATGTGTTCGGGATCAGGGCTTTTGTTTGTATAACTACATCATCAATAGCATCAGTGTGACTATGTCATACTCTGGACCTTACTGGGCAAACTGCCATTGCTCTATTGAAATCAACATAGCTATGGAAATTAACACTACCGAAGGGTCTGCCCAATATATTTTAGTTGACTGCTAATGCAATGCCAGGAAAACAGAGCACTTTTTTGTAGCTTTGTTTTCTTTTCTTTATTTATTGGTACTGCAGAAATAAGGGTTATTGTTTTCTCTAATTTTCCTATTGCAAACTGGTGAGTTATTTATTCTGATGTTCAAATACATGACACCCTTCTTTTAAATCAAAGCATTATTTTAAATGTTTTCAGCCACTAATGTTCAGTTAGTGAAGATTAAAATTCAAAGACAGTCCAAGAAAATATAAAGAGCAATCTAACTTGTCTTCATTTCTTTTGCCTTCCTGGGGGTTAGTATCATTGAAATATAAAGACACATTTGGGTAACAATGTGGATAGTGTATATGCTTTTAAGGGTTCCAATGCAAAAATCAGCATGAATTAACACAACATTGTTATTTAATCATGCTGGAATAATTTACTGAGAAATGTAAGTGGCAAAAACATTTCAGATTGATAAAAAGTGAAACATTCTGCTCTAGAAAATTTCCCTTTTCCATTGAAATATGCAATGAAGCAAAATATGTGCAACCACTTGGGGCTTGCCTCTACAGCTGAGCAGATGGCAACAATTCTGTTTTGTGGCAACTTTTGAGGGTTCAAAACGTGGCTTTTGTGTGGCATTGGAATGAAAATTATACCAAAAATGGAATTGTGGCAGAGAGACGGAGGGGTGCATATCCCACGCTGTAGCCTGCTAGTTAGTGTAATGATCTTGGAGTTCATTAAACAACAAACCAGTGAATGAGGAAGGAATAAAATTTCCATTAAAAAAAAATCTAGACAGCCTCCATGGTGAACTGTTGTCCATAGATACCCTCTGTTCTCAACCCCCTCCGCTTCTAAGGCACATCTCAAAATTCCTGTTTTGATAATACTATGTCCCTAATGAGGGAGCCTCTCTACATTATTGAGGGGGGAGGGATAGCTCAGTGGTTTGAGCATTGGCCCACTAAACCCAGGGTTGTGAGTTCAATCCTTGAGGGGGCCATTTAGGAATCTGGGGCAAAAAAATTGGTCCTGGTAGTGAAGGCAGCAGGGTGGACTTGATGACCTTTCAAGGTCCCTTCCAGTTCTATGAGATAGGTATATCTCCATATATTATATTATTATAATTTTTTGCAAGCATATCTGTACAGTTAAGGCTCTGGCCTAGGAGGTGGGGATCCAGGTTCAAGTCCTTCCTTTGCCTGATTTAGAGCAGTGTTTTTCATACTGGTTCACTCCAAATCAGTGGCTTGAACCTGGGACTCCCATATGGCAATCGAATTTCTCTTTGTGCCCTCGACCCAAAAACCTTCCAATTGAAACTTGTGTGAAAAATGACATGTCTCCACGAAACCTGCTGGCTTCCAAACAGCAGAACTCACAACAATTTCATTTTGATGAAAAACTATTCCAACCAGCTCTGCCAGACTGTGTGTGGTACAGGCTGCTTTTAGACATATCAAGTTTCTTTCTCTTTACTCCTCAGATCAGCTTCAACTCGGACAGAGCCTGTATTAGGCCTTGTCTACACTGGGAAGTTTCTGCACAGTAAAGCAGCTTTCTGCGGTGTAACTCCCAAGATGTACACACTGCCAATCCACTTAGTGCACAGAAACTGCACAGTTGCTGCACTGTAAAAAAAAAACACCATGAGAGGCATACAGCTTTCTGCGCCAGGGCTACAGCACCGCGGTGCCAGTGTAGACAACCTGGTTGATTACAACTTTCCAATTGGCCTCCAGGAGGTGTCCCACAACACAATGCCTATTCTTGCCTCTCTGGTCATCAGTTTGAACTCTACTGCCCTGCTCCCAGGTGACCAACCGTGAGCTCCACCCCTTTAATTCCTTGGGATTTTTGAAAGTCCCCTTCCTGTTTGTTTGGTAATGCATGCAGTGGTCTCAGCGCATCTTTCCAGCTCCCCAGCTCCCACCGGCATGGCCCTCCTGCAGCTCCTAGGCAGTGGAGGGGCCGGGGGGAAAGGGGGTTCTGTGCCGCACGCTGCCCATGCCCACAGTCCCCGCCACCGCAGCTCCTATTGGCTGCGGTTCCCCAGTATCAGCAGAGGTCCCGGGGCATGCTGCGACCTGGCCCTCCCCTCCCCCAGTACCAACAGGACCGCCCCTGGATTGCCTCCCCCCCAGGCACCTACAGCCCCCCACCCAAGTTTTAGTGAGGGTGAGTATTTTTCGTAAAAGTCATGGACAGGTCATGGGTCCGTGAATTTTTGTTTATGGCCCGTGACCTGTCCATGACTTTTACTAAAAATACCCCTAACTAAAATGTAGCCTTAACTATCTGCAATGATTCCAAGATCTCTTTCTTGACTGGTAACAGCTAATTTAAATTCCATCATTTTGTATATATAATTGGGATTATATTTTCCAATTTTCATTACTTTGCATTTATCAACATTAAATTTCATCTGCCATTTTGTTGCCCAGTCACCCAGTTTTGTGAGATCCCTTTGCAGCTCTTCACAGTCTGTTTTGGACTTAACTATCTTGAGTAATTTTGTATCATCTGCAAACTTTACCCCATTTTCCAGATGATTTATGAATATGTTGAACAGTACTCGTCCCAGTACAGATCCCTAGAGGAAACCACTATTTACCTCTCTCTAGTCTCAAAACTGACCATTTTTTCCTATCCTTTGTTTCCTGGTTTTTAACCAGTTACTGATACATGAGAGGACCTTCCCTCTTATCCCACGATTGCTTAGTTTGCTTAACATCCTTCTGTGAGGGACCTTGTCAAAGGCTTTCTGAAAGTCCAAGTGTACTATATCCACTGGATCACCCTTGTTCACATATTTGGTGACTCCCTCGAAGAATTCTAATAGATTAGTGAGGCATGATTTCCCTTTACAAAGGCCGTGTTGACTCTTCCACAACAAATCATGTTCATCTATGTATCTGATTCTTCGCTGAAATTTTGGGCAAAGGGCCTGAAAGAGACAGAAAATAACCCACCCCAAACCAACCACCTAAATTTCAGTAACTGGAAAGAGCTATTTTATTGCTAAGATCAACTTTTCCCTTTTTCACTCAGGTCAGACTGTGTGTGTGTGTGTGTGTGTGTAGATTGGCAGGGAAAAGGTTAACCTCCTCCCTCTGTTTGGAGCATGGACCACAGCTGCCTCCCCTGAATGGAGGGGGTGGGGAAATAACAGGGTTGGACCAGCTGTAAGGAATTAATTAATTTACCATCCCCCTTATCTCTCACACCCTATAAGAAAGATGAGGAGCGAGATGCTAGAATTGACTCTGGAAGTGAAAATTAGGAAGAGGTTCTTTAGGAAGGTGGGTTGGGCAGAGAGGGGAGTGGAAGTCTTACTGACTCTGGAGTTTGGGTGAAATGAGCCATATTTCCAACCTTTTCTTTGGTTTTGGCTGAAGGTTGCCACACCTCATGCCTGGACTTTGGCTGAAGGAAGCCTAATTGCACTTGTGTTTGGCTCAGAAGGGGCAGGGTCCTTTTTACATTACTTTTTCTTTTTTCATATTTAAACTAACACAAAAGTGCCTGAACTGGGGGAGCATATTGGAGAGGAGGCGGGTCTCTTCTTCTTCTGATCAGTGTCCTGTCACATCATTGTAAAAGGTGCATTGCATGGTATTCAAAGCAGAAATACATAGAACTTTCCAGGAAGTTCTTTTTTACTGATTCTTCCACTACTAATGAGAGGCCCTTTATAGGTTTGAGGTACAGGCTAGGACACAGAAGGTCCCATAATCTGATAGTTTCCAGACCAAAAGAGATTTGGATAAACAATGAACTTTCCACCTTTGGGGAGGGAGTTTTAATGTCTTGATATGCTCCAAAATACTGCAGAAATGATCTTGCCTTTGCTATTTGAGGGCTTTTCCAGTCAAACCCAGGAGGTAGGTCTCTTTGCAAAAATAAGTGCTATTATTGAGAGAAAATAGACTCCTCTTAAATAATAAGTGGCTTTGAAAAAGGAATGTTCAGACACGTCTTATGTTTTTGCATTAAAACACCACACAGAGAGGTGAATGTGTCCAAAATGAAACAGTGAAAACTTTCATATGAACATGCATAATTTCTCATATCTCTAATGTTCATATTTTTCCTTAAAACCTCAAACATATTTGGCTTGGGTTCAGTTCAAGCTCAGAGTGAGAAACTTGGCCAGCAGGAGTCTTCATCTTAAACTCAGTTTTATGTGGGCATGGAAACCTGCATTTTTTTACACTCATCACATGATCCATGTGAAGCGCAGAATCTTTAAAGAATCAAAGTCCCTTAAAATGTTCAAGCAATAAGCCGTGATTATCAATAACAGTAAGATGCTTTAGGAGGATTGCACCAACGTAAAAGTGGTGCCCAGAGCCAAGCTGGCTATTACGGACTTATAGCTATTTCTGTAAACTGCAGCTTCTCAAATTCAACCTGAAAAGGGGATGCAATGTTCTTCTGATCACACTATTTGCTTATTACGAGCCAGCTGTTCTACCTAGGATGGACTGCTGAGGGCCTGATATTCAGAGTCTAATCACCAGAGTCATGTAAAGTGGCCTTAGTGTAACTGAGAATCACTCTCGGAGTGAAGAAGTGATGTATCAGTGACAGAGCTGCTTATCTGGGCATGTGTGACATACTCGTTACTTGGGAGGCAGAGTACAATGACACGTTAATAACATGTCATTTTTTAATTATGTTCATGAATGAAACCAGTGATCTCAACTTATGAGATATTTCCAGCCCATCTCCCTCTGTACACATGATCGCTTCCAGACTTGGGCTGCTTCCGAGTAGCAACAGATGGCTCTCGAGGGGTCCATAAGGAACTAGGACAAGTGCCTTCAAGAGAGGAAGGATTGTCCAGTGGTTAGAGCACCACTCTAGGAATTGGTATGCTCCAGAACAGGCAGTGTGTGTGACTGGATCGCTGCTCTTCTCTGACAATCTCCAGTTAGACCTTTGGACTCTGTTAACAGCCACCATATGTTAAAGCAACCATAAGGCTGCTCTTACTAACACCAGAAGCCAAACTGGCCACCAGCAGCCCCAGGCATTATAGAAGCACAAATTTGTAGAGCTGGGAAAAGAACAGGTATTTTGGCTCACTGGCAATTCCAAAAAGTTGTTGGGGTATCAGAAATAGTTTTGGGTTGAACTTAAAACAATTTTTTTCAAAATTTTCAGCAAATCAAAAATTAAAAAATAATAATTTCAGTTTCAAAGTTTTTTTAAACTGTTTTCCTTTTTTAAATAAAATTAAAGGAAATTTTGAAATGCAGAGTCAGTTAAAATAGAAAAATCAAAAGTTTCATTTCAAAAATGTCAAAATGAAATCATTTTTCTGATTTTTTTCCCCAAAACAATTTGTCAAAATTAACACAAATTTGCAAAACATTTTGGTGTCTCTGAATCTGCATTTTTCACCAAAAAAAATTCTTCCATAGAAATTTTTTCCCCAGCTCTACAAATTTGGCATATTGTTACCTTTGTGAAGACCCATTTGGCCCTATACCCATCCCAGTTTGACCAGACCCAAGGATCAGGGATAATAAATTCTTATTCATGGACAGAAGGTATTTTGGAGTTCATGTGATGTGTATAGTGCTATAAGTTAAATGAGTTCTACAATATATAAACTATATTGAAGCTATTATGAAACTGACCAGAGGAATCTCTAATCATTTGACCACAGAACAGATGTTATCAACCTAAACTTTTCATTTGCCACAATCACTGGTAAGTCTGGAAGTGGGATTTCTGCGGCCGCCTGAAATGAATGCTGTTTTGTTAGTTGGATCACATTGTTCAGCTCCATATGGATTTGTGCCAGTTGGCAAAACAGACATTGACAACTCTCAGAAAACAAACACTACAATTACTCTATTCCCATTGGCCCTGCAGAACAATTGCATTTCTAGAATGAGTACAGGGACCAGAAAGAAGTAAGCAATCAAAACAACTAGACAGATATATTTGCTCTATGAAAAAAAAAAATCTTTCTTTAATAAGAACTTCATTGACCTTCTTAAAACAAGCATTTGTGATGCACACTGTAATGTAGCAATCCTAAGTACGTGGACCATTAGAGAGGTTAACTTTCTGCCGGTGTTTACCAAATGCAGCATTTCAGCCCAGTCTTTGTCAAGGATAACAAATGTATCATGATTATATAATCATAAGGCTTTTCTAATGTCCTTTCCAAGCAGATTCTCAGAAAAGGAAGGACTCCATTGGGAGTAATAGCTGTTTCATTAAAGGAGATGCACAAAGAAAATGATGAACAAATCAAGGGATGTAATTGTGGAAGTGAAGTGCTATTTAAGAGATTGTTGCAGTGCATAGGGAGTGAGGTGTGAGGTTTATTTACTAGATCCAGGTTCTCAAAACAATTTATTTCTTTGCAGCAATCTCATAAACACAAAAGTAAAAGGGAAAATTTATACTGCAGGTACAAACAAAACAGTTTAGTCTTTAGGAGTATAAAACTTATTGGACTCCTGAATATGTTCTCCATTCTTAAGCTGTTATAGGGAAAACTGTTTAATGTGACAGATTCAAATAATTTACAGAGGGAAGTTGTGGTAGAACAGAACTTAACTGTTCCCTGGGCTTTGTAGCCAAATGTGCATGTCCAATCAAACAGAGACCTCTTTATTTCTTATTTTCAGTTGCTGCCATTATTGCTGCATTGAAGTTCAAGATGACGACTGGTTGATTAATTATGCACAAGGCCATTCAGTTTCAGTTTTTATTTTGAACATCGGTGCAAAAAATTAATGTATCTGTTTTCGGGGTAAATCTCAGCTTTAATTTAGGGATGGCACGACAGAAACAAAGTAACAAATAGAGAAAAGTAAGAATATTAACAATCAAAGTAGTTTAATACTATGGTTTTATTTAATGAACTATATGTTACCAGTACACGTGTGTGTGTGTGTGTGTATCTCCCACTACATTGCCTTTCTTTAGCAGACATCCTTGCATTTATACTTAGACTAATTTGTTATTAACATAAACACATCTACCTAATGTAATATGCTGGATTTTCTTAACATAATGAGTATGTTCATGTATTTCAGTTGTCCAAAATTTGGGTCAAAATCAATAAAAAATGAATAGTAGCATTTTCAAAACCCAAATCAAGACAAACTGAAAATGAAGAGCCTTAATTATGCACTCCTAGGTATTTCCAACTGCGTGCCACTTCTGCTTGGAATTCAGTATCTACTCAAGGTACTGGATAGCTCAGGGGGTGTTAATGCAATTGGAGTAAACACTGGTGTGGTTTGATAAAAGTGTATTCATTTCTAGACAGCTGACTCAAACCTAGCCCAGATCAGTAGTGACCAAGATTTGTAACAAACTGACTGTTTCAGTGGCCTCGGTTAAGTGAATTTGCTGTCGGAGTCCAGTTCCTAGCGGATACGTTTTCACATGCTCAATCGGATTCAACTTCCCTGTTTAGAAGCTAGTTTCAGCAGACAGCCTAGGGACTGAATGGCCATGGAGTCTAAAACACCTTCCCCAGGCCTGAGGAAGACTAAGGGATATAGGCAAAGAATGTGAAGCTTGCACTGCTGTTGTGTGCTGTATCTGCTCAACCCAGTATTAATCCTAAATCAGTACTAAATTCATACACATACTAAGTTTGCTTCAACATTGCCCTCCGCCCGCCTAGTGGAAGGAAAGTGAGAGGGGACTCATGCATGGCTTTTTCCATGAAGGTTCTGCAAAGTTGGAACTCACCAATTTGGACTGACAAAGGCCAGATTTATTGACCTTCCTGATATTATCAGACTTGTCTGAGACTGGGGTGGTTTGATAAAAGTGTATTATATTTTATATATTTTACGTTAGCAAATAGCTCTGGTGGAGCAAACCTTTATAAAGGATCTATTTCCTTTCATTGTGCTTTTACTAGTTGCCTGTGGTTTGGACAGGAGCTTTTAATAAGCTGAGTTAGAGAAGTAATAAGAAAAAAAGGAGATGTGGGTTTAAGAGACCCCCAACTAAGTCACACAATGAACCATGGAAACTTGTGAGACTTGGAACCACAGATTCATGGAGCCTCCAACGATCCATTTATGAAAACAGTGGCACAGGGGTGCATGACATTGTACAACACGGCAATCAGCTAAGAGTCCCTGCTTCAAGGGCTCCCAGTGGAAAGGCATGAGCCAATACAATGCAGAGCAGACAGAACGGGATGTGGTCTTTACAGCAAGCCACTGCATGGGACAGTTGGGTCTACAGATCCTTCCATTTCGGCCTACCCAGATATTTTTGTCTTTTTATAGCTCACCACTGCTATGTGAGGATTTCAGCAGAGAAGCACTTTCATCTGAGGCTCTTCAATGCAATTAATTGCTGTCACACTAGCTTTGTCAGAGCTAATTAAATGGATCTACACATTCATACTAATAGCTTATTCTCAGAGAGAGAAGAGACCAGGAGGTCACTTGCTCCTACAACCATCAACCTCCTTCAGTGTTTGGAAAACCTGATGGCATCTGTGTGAAATTTATGAATACCATTATCTCTTAATACTGTCACCTTCTTAGCAGCACAAGGAGAATAGCAATGGTTTTCTTTCTTGTGTATTTATTATTTATGCCCAATTTGGACTGGTGGAATTAGCAACCTAGATCATTCTGAAAAATGTCATACTCCCTTAATCCCAATGATAATTCTGACAGAAGTTTATCAACTTCCCTGCTGCTGTCTTTAGAGATGATCTCTCTTGTGACATTGCTGAGGTCCCCGCCAACTGAATCTGAGCAAACGCTCTAGTTCTGCTTATCCTTCCATCTTCCCTGCAGGTTCAAAGCAATTTCTTCATATTCCTCCGATGCATTTAGTCCCTTTTCCTGCTTGCATATTGTTCAGGTGAAGGGCATAGGTTTCTTCTGTTTTGGTCCTCTTAATGCAAGGAGAATCCTGGACTGCACTGAGGAGAGAAGGAATTGAAGTCTTGAGTTCTCATTTATCCAGGAGAGGCTGCCCAGAACAGAACAGACTCAGCTCTCAGACAGCTGTGCAGAAGACGTATTTTGTTGACACTCTTAAGAGTCTCCTTGTCACAAAGCTTAGTATACGTGAGTCGATTGCTGCTGACCCCTAGGGCTGGCAGAACTCCACCATTTGCAGAACTACTGAGGAACTTTAGCATCAATAACCAAACAAAGCTGATTTTATTAGGCTCAAAGTTGTGGCCAATTTATGGGGACAAGAAACCCGAAGAACCCGCTTGTGCTAATTCAACTCCTACAGCAGTCTCAATTAAAAAAACCAACAACTTTAATCTCTCAGGGGAAAATAAAGCCATTTACCAATTAGGTGTAACATTAAGATTTTTGTCACTCGGTTTGACAGGGACTAGTTGCAAGCTTTTGGGTTGGCAATGTCACATGACTGGCTTAATACTGTCTTGTAAGTTTTCTGTTTGACTGGGTTTTTCCCCCTGTATGTTAAGTAAGGGTGGGTGCCTTGCAGAGAAGATCCAAACATGCAGATTCTTACATTAATAGGTTCAGCCATAGCTTTGTGGTTCTTCTGCTTTGTAGGGCGTATACTAGGGTTACTACTGAGTGATGGTATCATGGACTTTAATGCCCACAGGATTGTTGTACAAAGAGGGAACTTTGATACATCAAGGACGGGGGGGGTCTGCTTTAGAATTCGTTGGATTAACGCTTTCCGTGGTGGTCTGATGCACATCTCTCAAGTGTAGGGTGACCAGATAGCAACTGTGAAAAAATGGGACCGGGGGGTGGGGGAGAGGGTAATAGGCACCTATATAAGAAAAAGTCCCTCAAAACGGGACTGTCCCTTTAAAAACTGGACATCTGGTCACCCTATCAAAGTGGCACCTGTTGGAACAAGGAGGCTCCTCCTTTAAGGTTCTACATTGTATTCAACTCTGGACAACAATCAAGGGAAATAAAAGAGAGAATTTTTAAAACTTTTTTCTGTGATTTTTTCCTGCCCTGTTATACCTTATGTGGTAGGTACCTTATAAGCATTTTCTGGCCCTTGTTTGGGGGAAAAAGTGTGCATGTCCCCCTGCTAAACTAGGCCACCATGCCTTCTTTGTTGCATTGAACTACACTATCTGCATTAGATTTTGTGGGTCAGATCCTCAGCTGACCTAAATTGGAGTAGCTCCATTAACTTCAGTGGAGTTGCGCTATTTTACACCAGCTGAGAATCTGGCCCATCCTTTGCCAACAGTGCTGTTAGCAAGGGCCTTTCCCAGGACTGCAACATGAACTGGAAAAGTTCCTCAACTGCCCAGAAAAGTAATTGGGATCTAACTCCAGGATCTAGTAAGTCCTGTGTGGAATTATGACAGGTTCCATCGGAGACAAGCTCACAAACAGTCTGTATAAATATTCATTTTTCTACTGCTTCCTGCCACATCCAAGCACATGCGATTGCCCAATCATTGCTCTCTGCCAGGTCATGGGAGGAACAGTCACACTCAAGAAAGTGGCAGCTTGGGCAAATGCTGCATATTTTGAGGATCTCTGTTATAGTCACACATATTGGAGCTGGTGATGTAGCCCCACTAGAGAATTGTTTTTCTAGACTGACCAACTCCAGTGCAGAGTCAGCTAAGACAACACCATATATACCACGTGGTAGGTGCTCAACTGGTGGGAGCCAGAGTGCACAGGCTACAAGGCTGTTCTCTTCTCTTGCTTGCCAGACCCGAACCCTCGTCTGTTTGGGTGACAACGTTAGGGGTTAAATGGTGGCAAGAAAACTTTGCTGTGACTTCGGTCAGTTCCACATCAGTGTTGTATCACAAAACAGATGTCGTTGATCTGTGCATTGCCATATGCTCTCTACTAACAACTTCCCGGTATATATCTGGAAGAGCAATACCCACGAGGATGTAGAAGCTGTTGACATGAGGCATGTCATGAGGATGTTTAAGGCATCCTGTAATATTTCAGCTGGCAGTTTTAAGGAGCCATCACGTGGCAGTCCCTGTCAGCCTACAGGTTGTGAATCCTGCTAAATACCTTTTGCTACCGCTCTCCCGCGTCTTATAAATGTGAATAATAGTGAGAGTCGATCAAAAATTGGAATGTCCATCTCATGGGAAATTCTGATGTTGGGGGAGGAATAGCTCAGTGGTTTGAGCATTGGCTTGGTAAACCTAGGGTTGTGAATTCAATCCTTGAGGGGGCCACTTAGGGATCTGGAACAAAATCAGTACTTGGTCCTGCTAGTGAAGGCAGGGGGCTAGACTCAATGACCTTTCAAGGTCCCTTCCAGTTCTAGGAGATGGGATATCTCCATTTAAAAAAAAAAAACATTTGTTTTCATCCCAAATCAGGATGAAAAGTGGAAATATTGTTGCCCCTTTTTGACTTGAGTGGCTAGTTAAAGTTTCAGGGCCCTTGGGATGTTCCAGCTGGAAATTGGAATTGATGGAGTCTGGCTTTTGTTTATAAAGAATGTACAAAGTCCTGTGTCTCTGAACACAGAAGTAATCAAATAGGAGGAAACAGCTCCTTTTGGTCACAGCACCCACAGCATCCTTTTCAGCCTGCACCCCTGACCAAAAAAGCCTCTCCTCAGGTTAATTCCAGGGTCAGATTTCACATGCTCCTTTAGGCTGTCTCTCTCTTTCTGACTTCCAACTATTTCAGTTCTGCCTTCCCAGCCCCCTTATCCTGCTCCCCCGCCCTCCCGACACACCTATCCAAACCAGTACTCAGCCAAAAGCTCCCAGGAAGGTTCACACAGTCCTTTTTTCTTCGTTGGGTGGGTGTTAATTGAACCCATAAGCAACTCATAACAATATCAAATTTTTCACTGAACAGTAAGGTGTTCAGAAAAATTACTATTCAGAAATGTTGAAAAGTTTCAGTTTGGTTCAGCATTAACCTGTGTTTCCCTAGATGCTGCAGTGCCTCATGGGAGTTGTAGTTTAGGTGCCTCACGTTCTCATTTCTCTCTGTGGGCTGGGCTTCATGGCTTGGCTATGTCTCCCATGATGCACTGTGGTGACTCCAGAGATGCACCAGGTGTTTCAACAAGCGATGAATATAGCTGTTAAATAAATACATCTGACTAAAACAGGAGACTCCCCGCTTCCTCAATAATATTACCTAAACACTAGTCCTGCCTGCAAGAGGGTACCCTTAAAGCACCCCGGCACCTCAAGGCCTACATTAATTTATTAGGTCTTGTCTACACTTACCGTGGATCGATGCTGCGGCGATTGATCCACTGGCGGTCGATTTAGTGGGTCTAGTGAAGACCCGCTAAATTGACTGCCAATCATTCTCCTGTCAACTTTAGTACTCTACCAGAATGAGAAGCATAAGGTAAGTCGACAGGAGAGTTACTCCTGTCGACCCAGCATGGCATAGACACCGCAATAAGTCGACCTATGGTATGTTCGGTAACTTAGGTCGACTTAACCCCATAGTGTAGACCTGCCCTATGAAATCATACTACAGTTGCTAAACTAATTTTCTTTTCTTTCTCTTCTCATGGCAGTAGCACTCCTGCGTTCCCTAGTGTTCCTCCTCCCAGTAGAAAGAAATGTAAGCTAACCTCTTCACAACCCTGATTTCCCGCCATCATGAGAGCTGATGAAATGGGAATAATTTGTAATAACAAATCCAATCAGCTACCATAGATGGTTTTCCCTATCAGAGGGTTCTTAACTATGTACTATGCTTCATCGACTTATGATATGAGCTCCTACCATTATGCACCACACCAATCCCTGCTCCACAGTTGCCAACTTTCACGCGGTAAATAAGCACCCCGACTTTCACAATAAGCTGAAAATCAAGCTAATCCCATTTCAAAACAAGGCTAAACCAAGCCAATCCCTAAGAACCCCAACACTCTATATGACTAGATAGATCCCCCTGGGGTGCAGTCTGGGACTGTGGTGGGCCCACTGTGCACCCCTGACTCTCTTTCCCCCCTTGCCCCTGCTTGCCGGGAGCCAATCAAAAAAAAAAGAAGCAACAAACTACAACAAGCTACAAGTCAAACAAGCTACAAACCAAAAACTAGCCAACAGGCAATGAAGACAAAAACAAGCCCAATTTCTTCGTTTTTTTCACGGGTTTGGAATGTTTGTCCTGCTCCCTGAACGCTTTGCACTGGGACTAACTTAACTGATGCCAGGGTGGCTAGTTGTTAATTGGCAAAACTTTCCAGCATACACTGGAATAATTATGAATTGATTCCTCCATCAGACAGGACGGAAATGGGTTTTCTGTGACTTTCTTTCCTCGGGTTGCTAAGGCAACAGTTTATCAGCTTCAGTGTTTCGGAGTGAGAGAAGGTTTTGTTTTGCCTCAGATAATTAGTTCACTCCTTAAAATGCCATTTCTTCCAATGGAAAATTCATGCCGTATTTTTCCATCACCTCTGAGAACAGCCTCAGACAAGGATCACACACCTCACAGCTCGAATTCCATTCCGAATGCTGAGCCTTTGTGTATTTATTGGATTGATTTTCATTTTCATTTTTTTTAATGCCTGTCCTCAGGTCTCGGTGACCTAACAATTATTTAAAATTACAATCAGCACAGAAATATGTCCCCCGCAATGTAAAAGGCTGCACATTTTGCAAAATGTGATGATCCAATCAGCAATTTATGGCCTGATCCAAAGTCCACTGATGACATTGGAAAGTCAGGCCAATAGAAATATGCCACTCCAGCAAAATCCCATCTGAAATTCATTTCTGCACCAGCTCCAAATTTTTATTTCAGAAAGTGGAGAAATCTACAAGGGGAGAGGTGGTTCTAGATTTGATTTTGATAAATAGGGAAGACGTGGTTGAGAATTTGAAAGTGGAAGGGAGCTTAGGTGAAAGTGACCATGAAATGGTAGAGTTCATGATTCTAAGAAATGGTAGGAGGGAAAACAGCACAATAAAAATAATGGATTTCAAGATGGCAGACTTTAGCAGACTCCGAGAATTGGTAGGTAAGATCTCATGGGAAGCAAGTCTAAGGGAGAAACAGTTCAAGAGAGTTGGCAGTTTTTCATAGAGACATTATTAAGGGCACAAGAGCAAACTATCTCACTGCATAGGAAAGATAGGAAGTATGGAAAGAGACGACCCTGGTCTCAGTGACCTGAAACTCAAAAGAATCCTACAAAAAAGAATCCTACAAAAAGTGGAAACTAAGGCCAATGACAAAGGAGGAATATAAAAAAAAACCCAAGTATGTAGGCACAAAATTAGAAAGGCCAAGGCACAAAACGGGATTAAACTAGCTAAAGGGTGACAAGAAAACATTCTACAAATACATTAGACTCAAGAGGAAGACCGAGGACAGGAGGGAAATGAGGGGGGCGGGGAAACAATAACAGAAAATATGGAAATGGCAGAGGTATTAAATGACTTTTTTGTTTCCGTTTTTACCAAAAGGTTAGTAGTGATTGGAGGTCTAACATAGTGAACGTCAGTGAAAATGAGGTAGCATCAGAGGCTAATATAGGGAAAGAACAAGTTAAAAATTACTTAGGGTATGTCTACACTACGAAATTAGTTCGAATTTATAGAAGCCGGTTTTATTGAAATCGGTTGTATACAGCCGATTGTGTATGTCCACACAATAAAATGCTCTAGGTGCTCTAGTCGGCAGACCTCGTCCACAGTACGAGGCTAGCGTCGACTTCCGGAGCATTGCACTATGGGTAGCTATCCCACAGCTATCCCACAGTTCCCGCAGTCTCTGCCGCCCCTTGGAATTCTGGGTTGAGATCCCAATGCCCGGATGATGCAAAACAGTGTCGCGGGCGGTTCTGGGTACATGTCGTCAGGCCCCTCCCTCCCCCGTCACAGCAACGGCAGACAATAGATTCGCGCCTTTTTATCTGGGTTACCTGGGTTACCTGTGCAGACAACATGGAGCCCGCTCAGCACAGCTGAGCTCACCATCACCATATGTCCTCTGGGTGCCGGCAGATGTGGGACTGCATTGCTACACAGCAGCAGCTGCTAACTGCCTTTTGGCGGTAGACGGTGCAGTAGACTGGTAGCCTTCATCGGCGATCTGGGTGCTGGCAGCCGTGGGGCTTGCCTTTTGGCAGTAAATGGTGTATTATGACTGTTAGCCGGCCTATTACAAGTCGGGTCATCGCACGTTAGCAGAGTCTTCCCTGAGCAGCAGCTCGTGCAATAGGCCTGAAGACCATCGTCATACACCGCCCAGTATTTGCTGCCAAGCACCCAGAAAGATGCCGAGGGCTATCAGTCACGCTGCACCGTCGTCTTAAGATGTAAAAAATAGATTTTCTCTGTATTCATTTGCTTCCCCCTCCCTCCGTCAACAGGGTTTTCAGTTTAATCTTTGGGGGGGACCAGTCTGTGACAGTTGTTTGTGTCTCTCCCTGATGCACAGCCACCGTTCTTTATTTTAATTCCCTGTGCCTGTACGCCATGTCGTCACTCGGCCCCCCTCCCTCCTTCCCCTAGGCCGTCAGATACTACGTTTGCGCCACAGCTCGAGCCGAGAAGCGGTTCGCGCCTTTTCTTTGAATTCTGGGTTGAGATCCCAATGCCCGGATGATGCAAAACAGTGTCGCGGGCGGTTCTGGGTACATGTCGTCAGGCCCCTCCCCCCTCGTCACAGCAACGGCAGACAATAGATTCGCGCCTTTTTACCTGGGTTACCTGTGCAGACAACATACCACGGCAAGCATGGAGCCCGCTCAGCTCAGCTGAGCTCACCGTCACCATATGTCCTCTGGGTGCCGGCAGACGTGGGACTGCATTGCTACACAGCAGCAGCTGCTAACTGCCTTTTGGCGGTAGACGGTGTAGCATGAGTGATAGCCGTGGGGCTGGCAGCCGTAGTGCTGCATTGCACCAGCCCCTTGCAGGCGATGGTATATTATGACTGGTACCCATCGTCGTCGTACTGGTATGGCTGTCAATCATGGCCACCTGGGCAGACATGCTACTGTTTCGATGATGACGGTTACCAGTCATAATATACTATTTTCTGCCAATTGCCCAATATTGTCTGCTAAGCACCCAGAAGAGGCCGAGGGCGATGCTGGGTGCTGGTGGACGTGGGGCTGGCAGACGTGGGGCTGCATTGCTACACAGCAGCAGCCCCTTGCCTTTTGGCAGATGATGGCATATTATGATTGGTATCCGTCATCGTCATACTGGTATGGCTGTCACTCATGCTGCAGCGTCGGCTGCCACCTTAAGATGTAAAAAATAGATTTGTTCTGTGTTCATTTGCTTCCCCTTCCTCCGTGAAATCAACGGCCTGCTAAGCCCAGGGTTTCCAGTTTAATCTTTGGGGGGACCATTCTGTGTGACAGTTGTTTGTGTTTCTCCCTGTTCCTGTACCTGTACGCCATGTCGTCACTCGGCCCTCCCTCCCTCCCGCCCTCCTTCTCCTGGTCCATCAGATACTACTTTCGCGCCTTTTTTCTGACCAGGCGCCATAGCTAGCACTGGGATCATGGAGCCCGCTCAGATCACCGCGGCAATTATGAGCACTATGAACACCACGCGCATTGTCCTGGAGTACATGCAGAGCCAGAACATGCCAAGGCGAAACCCGGACCAGGCGAGGAGGCGATTGCAGCGCGGCGACGAGAGTGATGAGGAAATTGACATGGCCATAGACCTCTCACAAGGCACAGGCCCCAGCAATGTGGAAATCATGGTGTTACTGGGGCAGGTTGATACCGTGGAACGCCGATTCTGGGCCCGGGAAACAAGCACAGACTGGTGGGACCGCATCGTGCTGCAGGTATGGGACGATTCCCAGTGGCTGCGAAACTTTCGCATGCGTAAGGGCACTTTCATGGAACTTTGTGACTTGCTTTCCCCTGCCCTGAAACGCCAGGATACCAAGATGAGAGCAGCCCTCACAGTTGAGAAGCGAGTGGCAATAGCCCTGTGGAAGCTTGCAACGCCAGACAGCTACCGGTCAGTCGGGAATCAATTTGGAGTGGGCAAATCTACTGTGGGGGCTGCTGTGATCCAATTTGCCAGGGCAATGAAAGACCTGGTGATAGCAAGGGTAGTGACTCTGGGCAACGTGCAGTCAATAGTGGATGGTTTTGCTGAAATGGGATTCCCAAACTGTGGCGGGGCCATAGACGGAACCCATATCCCTATCTTGTCACCGGAGCACCAAGCCACCGACTACATAAACCGCAAGGGGTACTTTTCAATGCTGCTGCAAGCCCTGGTGGATCACAAGGGACGTTTCACCAACATCAACGTGGGATGGCCGGGAAAGGTACATGATGCTCGCGTCTTCAGGAACTCTGCTCTGTTTCGAAAGCTGGAGGAAGGGACTTTCTTCCCGGACCAGAAAGTGACCATTGGGGATGTTGAAATGCCTATCGTGATCCTTGGGGACCCAGCCTACCCCTTAATGCCATGGCTCATGAAGCCATACACAGGCAGCCTGGACAGGAGTCAGGACCTGTTCAACTACAGGCTGAGCAAGTGCCGAATGGTGGTGGAATGTGCATTTGGACGTTTAAAAGCGCGCTGGCGCAGCTTACTGACTTGCTCAGACCTCAGCGAAAAGAATATCCCCATTGTTATTGCTGCTTGCTGTGCGCTCCACAATATCTGTGAGAGTAAGGGGGAGACATTTATGGCGGGGTGGGAGGTTGAGGCAACTCGCCTGGCCGCTGATTACGCGCAGCCAGACACCAGGGCGGTTAGAGGAGCACAGCAGGGCGCGGTGCGCATCAGAGAAGCTTTGAAAACGAGTTTTGTGACTGGCCAGGCTACTGTGTGAAACTTCTGTTTGTTTCTCCTTGATGAACCCTCCAACCCCCCCCCGACCCGGTTCACTCTACTTCCCTGTAAACCAACCACCCCACCCCACCCTCCCCTCCCCTCCCGCTTGCAGAGGCAATAAAGTCATTGTTTTTTCACATTCATGCATTCTTTATTAGTTCCTTACAGAGGTAGGGGGATAATTGCCAAGGTAGCAGGGATGGGTGGGGGAGGAGGGATGGAAAAGGACACACTGCATTTTAAAACTTTAACTCTTATTGAAGCCCAGCCTTCTGATGCTTGGGCGATCATCTGGGGTGGAGTGACTGGGTGGACGGAGGCCCCCCCACCGTGTTCTTGGGCGTCTGGGTGACGAGGCTATGGAACTTGGGGAGGAGGGCTGTTGGTTACACAGGGGCTGTAGCGGCGGTCTCTGCTCCTGCTGCCTTTCCTGCAACTCAACCATACGCTCGAGCATATCACTTTGATGCTCCAGCAGACGGAGCATTGCCTCTTGCCGTCTGTCTGCAAGCTGACGCCACCTATCGTCTTCAGCCCGCCACCTCTCCTCTCGTTCATGTTGGACTTTTCTCATCTCCGACATTGACTGCCTCCACGCATTCTGCTGTGCTCTATCAGCGTGGGAGGACATCTGCAGCTCCGTGAACATCTCGTCCCTCGTCTTACGTTTTCTCTTTCTAATGTTCACGAGCCTCTGCGAAGGAGAAACATTTGCAGCTGGTGGAGGAGAAGGGAGAGGTGGTTAAAAAAGACACATTTTAGGGAACAATGGGTACACTCTTTCATTACAAGGTCGCATATTTCGGCTTGCAGGCAGCCATCGTAGGCCACAGTGTTTTGGCTTATTTAACCTTCTTAACATGCGGGAAAGGTTGCAAACAGCAGCGCATTTCCCATCTCAAGGATGAATTGGGTTGTCCATTTAAAATGGGGTTTCAATGTAAAAGGAGGGGGCTGCAGTTTCCCGGTTAACATGCGGCACAAACACAAGTAAACCACCCCCCCCCACACACACACACACGATTCTCTGGGATGATCACTTCACCCCTCCCCTCCACCGCATGGTTAACAGCGGGGAACATTTCTGTTCAGAAGAGCAGGAACGGGCGCCTCTGAATGTCCCCTTAATAAAATCACCCCATTTCAACCAGGTGACCGTGAATGATATCACTCTCCTGAGGATAACAAAGAGAGACAAGGAATGGATATTGTCTGCATGCCAGCAAACACCGGGACCATACGCTGCCATGCTTTGTTATGCAATGATTCCAGACTACGTGCTACTGGCCTGGCGTGGTAAAGTGTCCTACCATGGCGGACGGGATAAGGCAGCCCTCCCCAGAAACCTTTTGCAAAGGCTTTGGGAGTACATAAAGGAGAGCTTTCTGGAGATGTCCCTGGAGGATTTCCGCTCCATCCCCATACACGTTAACAGACTTTTCCAGTAGATGTACTGGCCGCGATTGCCAGGGCAAATTAATCATTAAACACGCTTGCTTTTAAACCATGTGTAATGTTTACAAATATTTACAAAGGTACACTCACCAGAGGTCTCCTGTGTGCCCTGAGGGTCTTGGGTGAGTTCGGAGGTTACTGGTTCCAGGTCCAGGGTAACAAACAGATCCTGGCTGTTGGGGAAACCGGTTTCTCCGCTTCCTTGCTGCTGTGAGCTACCTACAGTACCTCCATCGTCATCTTCCTCGTTCCCCGAACCGTCTTCCCTGTGTGTTTCTCCAGTGAGAGAGTCATAGCACACGGTTGGGGTAGTGGTGGCTGCACCCCCTAGGATCGCATGCAGCTCCGCGTAGTAGCGGCAAGTTTGCGGCTCTGCCCCGGACCTTCCGTTTGCTTCTCTGGCTTTGTGGTAGGCTTGCCTTAGCTCCTTAATTTTCACGCGGCACTGCTGTGTGTCCCTGTTATGGCCTCGGTCCTTCATGGCCTTGGAGATCTTTTCTAATACTTTTCCATTTCTTTTACTGCTACGGAGTTCAGCTATCACTGCTTCATCTCCCCATATGGCGAGCAGATCTCGTACCTCCCGTTCGGTCCATGCTGGAGCTCTTTTGCGATCCTGGGAGGACTCCATGACGGTTACCTGTGCTGATGAGCTCTGCGTGGTCACCTGTGCTCTCCACGCTGGGCAAACAGGAAATGAAATTCAAACCTTCGCGGGTCTTTTCCTGTCTACCTGGTCAGTGCATCTGAGTTGAGAGCGCTGTCCAGAGCGGTCACAATGAAGCACTGTGGGATAGCTCCCGGAGGCCAATAACATCGAATTCCGTCCACACTACCCCAATTCCGACCCGCAAAGGCCGGTTTTATCGCTAATCCCCTCGTCGGAGGTGGTGTAAAGAAACCGGTTTAAAGGGCCCTTTAAGTCGAAAGAAAGGGCCTCGTTGTGTGGACGTGTCCAGGCTTAATTCGGTTTAACGCTGCTAAAGTCGACCTAAACCCGTAGTGTAGACCAGGCCTTAGACAAGTTAGATGTCTGCAAGTCACCAGGGCCTGATGAAATGCATCCTAGAATACTCAAGGAGCTGACTGAGGAGATAGCCGAGCCATTAGCGATTATCTTCAAAAAGTCATGGAAGATGGGAGACATTCCAGAGGACTGGAAAAGGGCAAATATAGTGCCCATCTACAAAAAGGGAAATAAGGACAACCTGGGGAATTACAGACCAGTCAGCTTAACTTCTGTACCTGGAAAGATAATGGAGCAAATAATTAAGCAATCAATTTGCAAACACCTAGAAGATAATACAGTGATAAGTAACAGTCAGCATGGATTTGTCAAGAACAAATCATGTCAAATCAACCTGATAGCTTTCTTTGACTGGATAACAAGGCTTATAGATGGGGAAATGCAGTTGATGTGGTATATCTTCACTTTAGTAAAGCTTTTGATACTGTCTTGCATGACCTTCTCATAAACAAACTAGGGAAATGCAACCTAGATGGAACTACTATAAGGTAGGTGCATAAATGGTTGGAAAGCTGTTCCCAGATAGTAGTTATCAGTGGTTCACAGTCATGCTGGAAGGGCATATCAAGTGGGGTCCAGCCGGATCAGTTCTGGGTCCAGTTCTGTTCAATATCTTCATCAATGATTTAGCTAATGGGGTTGCAAGTACTTTGGAGGATAGGATTAAAATTCAAAATGATCTGGACAAACTGGAGACATGGTCTGAAATAAATAGGATGAAATTCAGTAAGGACAAATACAAAGTACTCCACTTAGGAAGGAACAATCAGATGCACCCATACAAAATGGGAAATGACTGCCTAGGACGGAGTACTACAGAAAGGAATCTGAGGGTCATAGTGGATCACAAGCTACATATGAGAGAACAGTGTAACACTGTTGCAAAAAAAAAAAAAAAAAAAAAAAAGGCAACCAGTCTAGGATGTATTAGCAGGAGTGTTGTAAGCAAGACACAAGAAATACTGTAATTCTTTCACTCTACTTCACGCTGATTACACCTCAACTGAAGTATTGTGTCCAGTTCTGGGTGCCACATTTCAGGAAAGATGTGGACAAATTGGAGAGAGTCCAGAGAAGAGCAACAAAAATGATTAAAGATCTAGAAAACATGATTTATGAGGGAAAATTGAAAAAACTGGGTTTGTTTAGTCTGAGGAAGAGAGGACTGAGAGGGGACATGATAACGGTTTTCAATTACATAAAAGGTGGTTACAAGGAAGAGGGAGACAAATTGTTCTCATTAACCTCTGAGGATAGGACAAGAAGCAATGGGCTTAAATTGCAGCAAGGGCGGTTTAAATTGGAGATTAGAAAAACTTCCTAATTGTCAGTGTGGCTAAACACTGGAATAAATTGCCTAGGGATGTTGTGGAATCTCCGTCATTGGAGATTTTTAAGAGCAGGGTGGACAAACACCTGTCAAGAATGGTCTAGATAATACTTAGCCTTGCCATGAGTGCAGAGGACTGGACTACGTGACCTCTCAAGGTCCCTTCCAATCCTACAATTCTATGATTTTGTGATGGGAATATTGTTTATATCTTTGCCTGAATGTAGTGCACAGTCTGCCAGATAGAGGAAGAGGAAATTATCTGTTTCCTATAAAGTGCTACTAATATGCTATCTCAAGAAGAAATATGAAAACCCAGCATTTATCTTGTCAATCTCACTCACCCACATGCCCACCCACACACCCCTCAATGAAAGGCATTCTGCATGATTCAAAGATCTATATAGTCCTGTAGCAGCCACAAGTAATTCCCTGTGGGATTTTATCTCTCCACATCCTCTCTATTGAGGAGCCATTTGATGATGTTCAACAGAATGTTGAGAGACAAAGATCTAACTGGGGTAGTCAATAGGTGGCCCGTGGTCCAAATCTGGACCACCAGAGACTTTTCAGTGGACCGCGGGGCATGCCAGAACTCGGGGCTTCAGTCCCATCAGGGCTCGCAGCTTCAGCCTCATGGATGTGTCACCTTCTTGGAGGAACTGAGACCTGTTCCCCACACAACCCCCCAGAGATCCTGACCTGATGGGTGGGAAGAAGATAAACTTGGCTCCCCCTGGCTCCTGGGGGGAAGGAGGAAGCAAAGAGTCCTTCCTCCTTCCCCAGAGACCCTGACTTGATAGAAGTATGCATCATACACACACCTCTTCCTAGTACTATTCATAACCACTTTGTTTTCCTTTGCAGGGCTAACGTCTCTAACACTTCCCCTTTGCACCACTCCTATCTGCCAGTTTTCATATAAAGGCGTGACCTAGAGCAGGGGCAGTCAATAGGCAGACTGCATGCCAAATCATGACCGTCAGATGCTTTTGAACGGACCCCAAAATCTTTTTATTAACTTAAGATTATCATTATTGTTGTTGGGTTGGTTTTTTTATTATTATTATTTTCTCTGGAGTTGGGATCTTGACTATACTTTGAACAAGAAATTTGGACCTTGACAAAAAATAATTGACAACCCTGATCTAAAGTAAGTGAGAAGAAACATGGCCTTTTAAATGTGGGATAGGGAATCTGGACATTATGAGTTCTAACTTGTCACTGTGTGACAGTCAATTAACATCTGGTGCCGTCTGTTAAGTAGGGTTAATGATTCTGACCTACCACACAGGGGACTTAAGGGACTTGTTTGTAAAGTGCTTTGAGGAATGAAAGTTCACTTTAAGTGCTAAAGTGCTATTCTCATTTATTTTGACTGTTCATGTCCACCTGAGGTCTCATCTTTTTGTCAGTTTAAAAGGCTGATGTGGCATCAAAGTAAAACATGGAGTTGGTCCGAATTCTCCCAAATTTTGATTTTCTAATAAAAGTTTTCATGGCAATTTCATCAAAAACAAATGGAATGCATTTTTCACACACACAAATGTTTATGGACAAGTCATCCTGTTTTGCAATTATCTATAGAGCTAGTCAACAAGCTTAAACATTTGAAATATTGAGAAAAAATGATAAATTTTTCATTAAAATTTTCCCATAAAAAAGTGAAGATCCTCTACTAAGCTACAGATCAGTCTTCTTGTGTTTTGCTGTTGCCTCATTATTTATTACTCTGCAGTTTTACATAAATACTGAAGCTCAATTCAGACTCATAGCCCCAATACCCAGCCCCACAGACCTCAATAGAAGATGCACTTGCTTTGCTCAGGGCTGACTTGAGATCATTTCTTTTTCCTTAAGTGATCATTGACACCCACTGCTTCTTCCACACCAGAGTCAGAATTAATTTTGCAACTTTCAGAGGCTAGTCATGGCTGTGAAATGAACCCCTCCAGGAAGTAAGGACTATCACAAACTTCATCACCTTCCACTCCAAGTGCAAATGGCATGTCTTTGATTTTGCCTTCCCTAGCATAAATACAGAGCAACATGTATATTAAAAAAAACACACCCCAAACTGTAGCAAAACAAGACACTTCAATGCACATGTTTCACCCCCCAAGGGAAAAGAGAGAGAACAAACAACACATGCCTGATGTATAGTCATTTTGCTTAATGCACTCCTGAAGGACCTCAGATACTATGGTGATGAGTACAGTATAAGAACCTACACAAAACAGAATAGAAAACATTGCATCCTTATAGTGTGTTATTGTGGTGTGATGTGTTAGGGCAGGGGTCGGCAACCTTCCAGAAGTGCTGTGCCGGGTCTTCATTTATTCACTCTAATTAAAGGTTTCGCATACCAGTAATAATTTTAATGTTTTTAGAAGGTCTCTTTCTATAAGTCTATAATATAGAACTAAACTATCGTTGTATGTAAAGTAAATAAGGTTTTTAAAATGTTTAAGAAGCTTCATTTAAAATTAAATTAAAATGCAGAGCCCCCTCGACCAGTGGCCAGGACCCGGGCAGTGTGAGTGCCACTGAAAATCAGCTCGCATGCCGCCTTTGGCACCCGTGCCATAGGTTACCTACCCCTGTGTTAGGGTATCATGTGAGAAATAAACTACAGCAGTAGGGGCCAGGTTGATTTCAGTGGGAACTATCTGCCTAATCTGCTTAGGTTCTTTTGCAAATGCCAGTAGACACCTATGAGCATCTTTAGGTGCCCAAATCCCTCTGAAAATCTGGCCCCATTTGCCTAAAACAATCATATTTTCAAACAAATGCCCTTTGCAATAAAAAAGGAGGAGAAATTCAGCAAATGTCTGATAAGCAAGAAGGGTTTTCACACTGAATGTTCTTTTTCTAAGTTTTATCTATATCGTCATTTTCTATCTTAATTTTTATAACAATTTCAAATCACCCAAACACTGAAAATAAATGGGGCCAAATTTCCATGGCTTTTCCACAGACACAGGTATATTGTAGCTAATCTATATGCCCTCCCTCTATCACACAGCAGAGAGACTAACATGAGCTATGTTCTCTTGCATATAGTTTTAGGTAACAGAAGTGACAGCATGTTGTGTCATCGCTAGGAGTGATGGGGAAAACTGCATCCTTCTCTTTCTCTAGAACATGTGGATGTCCTCTCTGATATCCCTTCCTCTTCCAACTGTCTTTAGAACTAGCCCGAAACTCATCAGCATGAATCAGACCAAGTGGAGGTGTCCTCCAGATAACAGGATATTTGAATTTTCCATTGCTATGTTTAGTGGGCTTGCCGGCCAAAATGAATTGGGGAGAGAGAGAGAGTAAATCTAGTGATCTGACAAGCAGCAATTCACCGAATCCAGTGGGAGCTGGGAGTGCTCAGCACCTCTGAAAACTGGACCCCAGATTTCTTGGGTGAGCACCCTAAAACAGAGACATCCAGAATCAAAGACAACTTTTGATAAAGTGTCTGTGTGGCTTGCATGAAACTTGATTACTCAAGCCCTATCCTGGGAAGGACAGATTTTACTCACCAGGTATCTTTACCAGCAGCATCCCCAGCAAAGTTACTAAGCCATTTGCTTCAACAGGATCCTGCAGCAATTCGTTCCTCAGGTGAATTAGAGAGTCCTTAAGCCCTTGCAATTTTCAGGAAAGGTTTAACCGTGAACATTCCTGAATGGAATTGTGGCTCCTACGGCTGACAAGCAGCAGACAATGTGTGATAGAGCCCTGCCACCTTGTGGTCAATTCTCTTCATTGCTGCCAATAGCAAGATTTACAGACACTCCACTTGCTTGTGCGGAAATTTCAACCACTTGATCAGATTTGAGTCAGTCGGGGTACTGTATCCGGAAGAATCATTTGCTCTATGATGGAAATGTTGCTTCCTTGTTCCCATGAAGGACTTACAAAGTTCAGAAAGGGATGATAAAGGGTGACAAATACTAGCCCAATGTCATTTCCTTAAAATTATTGGGCTCTGGGACTTTAAAAAAATCAGGTTCTACATTGCATGTTAAGTATGAACAGGGGGCGGAATTTGTTTTTTAAAATGTTACTTCAAATGTCTTTGTAACAGGTTATGGGGGTTTGTGCTTATTTTTATCTGTGCTGATATGAGTCAGGCGAAGGGGCTCACAGGTTATAAGAATATCCCAAGAGGGTATCTGGTGGGTAACATAAGTCAGAGATAAGGGAAATATTTATTCATCTGCAACTAAAAAGAAAAAGTAGATCTAGTTGAAAAACAGGGAGATTCCCAGTTTTCTTTTTTTCCCATTTTTCTTCAAATTTTGAAATGTTGGATTAAGAAACATTTCAGCTAGATCAAAAAACCGACCGAACAAAGCAGAGTTTGTGAGATTTAAGATGCCCATTAGGCCGGTTCCCTTACGTGACCCTCTCCGTGTCTAATTTCCCCGTCAACTAAAGTAGGCATAATGCTACTGACCGCCTTTTTAAAGCACTGTGAGATCTACCGATGAAAGGCGCCAGGCGAGAGCGAGGTATTTGGTTTGTATTAGCTTCAGTCTCCAGCATGTAGGATTAAAAGGGTGAGGGCAACATTTTGCAAACACGGATAACTGGTTATAGGTGTCTACTTTATAGCTGGGCGCCTGTGTGGATGCAGCCTGATTTTTAGAGGTTCTGCTGAACACCCACATAAGTCAGTGAAGGAAATGGGGGTTCAGAACCTCTGAAAATCAGGCTGCTGTTATCCAGGTGCCTAACCGTGAATTTAGGTGCCTGGTTATTAGACTTCCAAATCTGAAATCTTTCACCAGCTCTATTTAGCTGTCTGCACCAGACAGCTTTTCTTTGTCGGATCATTTACTTGGCCCAGCCTTTAGGCTTTGCTGCTGTGGCTACACTTCTGTGTCTCGCCCTATCTCTGCTAGGGAATCTCAATTATCGCTCGATTGCTTTCCCGTTTCCAGCACTATTCTTCACCTCCTTTCGTCTGTCCTCTTTCGTGGTTTTGGTTTCGCTTTGGCCAAGAACATGTCAGAGGAGCTGAGCTCAGAGAATGAGGGAGGCTTCCTGCTTCATCGCTTTCCTTTCTTCTCTGGCTTCTTCTTGGCCGTGTCTAAACTTCATGTCACACGCGTGACTAATTAACTTGCACTAGTGGGGTGATCTTTCTCATTAGCATCGCAGTAGAGAAATGGCTGCATGTGGTACAGGCCTTGCAGAGCTGCCAGAAGCTCTTTGCCATTGAGGCCTAGTCAGTAGGCCTTGGTCTGGCAAAACTCCCAATGAATAGGACCTAAACAGAAGTTTGGCCTGAGTAGTAAGGACTGGGAGGGATTGAACCACCTGGAGGGGAGAAGGAGAGTCCTGTTTACAATCACAACCTCTCAGCCCTGTTAAGGAGCTGAGCTCCAAAGAGTATCCTGCCTGATCCTCATGGGGGTGAATTATGGCAGACATGGCAGAGAGCTTCTGGGGGCCAGGTGATGGTGACGGAGGGGGATCCTCGACAAGGAGATTAGGTCACTACCTGAAAAATAAAGGCTTTCCAGGCAGAGGGTTGACGTCTCATCTCGGTGCATCAGGGCTCTTGCTTTATGTTCACAACGGCAAATCAACGAGGAAATCTGAAATTCTGGCTCCTTTCAGGACCTGGGTTTTGCCATTACCTACATTGGGGCCTGGATTTCACACACAGCATTTTCACAGGCCTGCATTCCTAACCCTGGCGCAACCTCTTGGAAGTAACCTGATGTTTTGGTTGCCAATCTAGGGGTGTGTCTCAGGTTGTAGAGTTTGGGGGCTAGAATCTGGCTCCCCTCCTGGTGGCAGAACCACATGCAGGCTTAGCCGGCTACCTAGGGATTCCCTTGGGGACAGGAAATCCCAGGATGGTTCTGAATTCTGAGACTCCCTTCTCCTGGGCAGAAGAGGTGTGCTGGAGGTGCCTCCATTGGGCTAGCATGGCTGGGCTTGTTTTAGAAGGTGAGATTGTCTAAGGTTGATACGCCTGGCTGTGTGTACGTCATGGCTGGGCACCAGGGATGGGTCTTGGTCTAGCAATTTATCATTTTATAAATCCAAATGCAGACAAATAAATAATTTTTGCAAGAGGCCAAACTATCAGCCAGCTCCAGGACTGCAGGTGGCATAAAGCCCTCTGGTCCTGCACCAAATCTTGGTCAGCTGGGCCTTTCTTCCCCACCTCTCCCTTCTGTTTTCCTTCGGCCATTAGAGCCTGACTGTGTGGGGCTCAAAGCAGATTGAAGCAGCCAAGGGAGCTGTCATTGCACCAGCGAAGGAAGGGGCAGAGCTGGGAGGAGCCCGGGGGAGGTGCTCTCATCTCTACCATCCTACCTACATGGATCTTGATTTACCAATATCCCGAGCACCTGCAGCTCCCATTGCCTTCCTTTAGAATGGTGGGTGCTCAGCTGGGTGCCCGCCAGTCCCATTGCAGCAGATTAAGTTACACTTTGAGTTCAATTCATTAGGTTTTTTTATAATCCGTTGTGCATTGATTAGTTGAGCAAAGCGAGGGTCTACACTGAACTCAACGGCACTTTTCGGTCTGTCTTTGTCCTGGGGGACACATGGAGCCTCTGGCCTCTTGGTAGCAGACCTAGCAGCTTTATCCATGTCTGCATTTGTCTACAGATCAAAGAACCGGTTGATGGCAGCCATGAACTGCTTGTAGTATGATACTGGCTTGGTTCTGCCCATTGGTCCAATGCAGTTTAAAAATGTTGACACCCTGAATGACATCTTTCCCAGACAGAGAGAAAAGAAATGGGGGGGTGGGGGGGGGGGGGGGGAATGGGGCAGCACAGAGCCCTGGCATGGCAGGGATGGAGGAAAATGCTTTGGGGAGAGGGGGACATGGGAGAACACACAGACTCCCAGCATGTGATTGAGGGGACAATGAGGAGGACACAGCACCTGTAATGATGTAGAATGAAATTATGAGGGGGGATGGGGAGAACACAGAGCCCCTGGCATGAGGGGGAGGCGGTGCAGGTTTGCAGGGAGTCCCTGAAATAGCAGGGGGGGAAGGGGGCATGGAACTCAGAGAGCTTGTGTTGGGGAATGGGGGGATACAAGGAGCCCCTATTGTGTCCAATGCGCTCTTGGCCTGTAGGTGCAACAAAATAGACTGGCTTCTGGTATCCTGGATGTTAACCCAACATGAGACCATCAGGTTTAAGTGCCGCTGCTTTCCTTTCATTCGGGAAGTCACTTTTTCACAGAACAACTCTGCCACCATGTGGTGCCTTGATATGAACATGCAAAAAACTCTGCCGTTCAGTCCCTGCTCGGTGCTCCTTTGCTGTACAAGAGAGCTGCTATCGTTTGATAGCCTTGGAGATGGGCTGAAGCAGCGCTCTTTAGATCTTGATCCAAACTAATTTGGAGCAGCGTGAATCTGGGAGAACTTGGTTTTAGGTCTGACTCCAGTTAGCCTCATCCTTACAGTTACTCCTGAGGGCATTCTGCGCCAGAAAATTAAAAATTCTGCCCACAATATTTTAAAATTCTGCAAATTTTATTTGTCAAATAAATGTGGAGGCTCCACCATGGCATTGGGGAGCACAGGCCACTGACAGCACAGAGGTGGGAGATCACTGTGCAGCTCCCCACCCCGGGACGTGGACTCAGCGGTGAGGCTGCACCCAACCCTGACACAGCGCAAGGACTGTGCCTGCCCCAGAAACACCCCAGGGCCCTGCTCTTCCATGCCAGGTGCACCAGGTGTGGGCAGACAAGTTCAGCAAGGCAGGATCCAGGTGTGGAGGGAACCAGGTGTGGGTTAAGAGGGTTCTCTGTGGGACAATCTGGGTGCGGGGGGCTCAGTGGGGGATCTGGGTGAGGGGGGGATCTGGATAAACAGGGGCTCGTTGGAGGGTTCTGGGTGCAATGGTAAAGGGACTCTGCAGGGGGGTCCAGGTGAAGGTGGTTGGGGCTCAGCAGAAAGGGGCCTGGGGGGGGATAGAGCGCAGAAGGGGGGTCTGGGTGTGGGGGCCTCAGTGGGAGGTCCAGATGTTGGAGGAGTGGGGCTCAGTGGGGTGGGGATCCAGGTGCCGCTGGTTGGGGCTTGGTAGGGTGGGATGCGGAGGGGGGAGACTTGGCGGGAGGGTCTGGGTATGAGGGGGTCTGGATGCACAGAGGTTGCATGGATGGGGGAGCAGCTCCCTGTACAGCAGGGGTTGGCAACCTTTCAGAAGTGGTGTGCCGAATCTTCATTTATTCACTCTAATTTAAGGTTTTGCGTGCCAGTAATACATTTTAACGTTTTTAGAAGGTCTTTCTATAAGTCTATAATATAGAACTAAGCTATTCTTGTATGTAAAGTAAATAAGGTTTTTAAAATGTTTTAGAAGCTTCATTTAAAACTAAATTGAATTGCAGAGCCCGCCAGACCAGTGGCCGGGACCTGGGCAGTGTGAGTGCCACTGAAAATCAGCTTGCGTGCCGCCTTTGGCACGCATGCCATAGGTTGCCTACCCCTGCTGTACAGTGATCCCTCCCCTTGCAGCTGAGGAGCAATGGGTGCAGGAAGAGCGGGACCCGAGGGCGGGGGGAGTTTGCAGCGCTTCCTACAGCTGGGGAAGAAATCTGGGGGGGAGTCTGACACGGTCCTGGATGCCATGCAGGGGAAGAGGAAATCCCCTCCTCTCCAGTCCAGCCGGACTAATAGCTGAGCCCAGGGCAGGGTAGAAGCCACCAGCCGGGTCTTCCCCAGTCCCGCCCTCTGCCCCACAGTGATTTACCTCTCTGCTGGCTGTCCTGGGCACCCAAATCATACTGCTGGGAAGGGGTGCATGATCGCTGTTGTGGCTTCCATTTGCTTCCCCTTCAGAAAGTCATTTTTCTGTGAGGAAGCGAAGAAATCTGCAGGGGACATGTATTCTGAGCATGTGCAGTGACGCAGAATTCCCCCAGGAGTATTACAGTGGAAAAAATTAGTAATCTTTGTTCAGAAACAAAGCTACCTCATGGCTTATACCTGTCTCATTAGCTAACATTCCACTGGCTGATTTTATTTTGTTTCCATTGGCTATCACAGGGGTCGGCAACCTTTGGCACACAACCCATCAGGGTAATCAGACGGCGGGCCGGGAGACAGTTTGTTTATGTTGACCGTCCACAGGCACAGCCCCCCGCAGCTCCCAGTGGCCACGGTTTGCCTACTTTTCTTGAACATATGTTCACGAAGAGATCAACAGCACTTGGAACACCAATTAATTGAATTGTCAAGTGGTGGATGATATTTACATGGCCACGCCTGGATCAGCCTTTCATTTAGTGATTTGCCGCATTTAGTTACAGAAGCAAACTTCTGGCTTTAAGCTTTCCAGATGCAGCAGGCTTTAAATCATTTCTTGCTTCAAATGCTGCGGTTCAGCCTTGACGAGAATAGACAATTACCACTTACCCACACGGAGGGGTAAGGAAATGTTCAGCTGCGTGGTATGCGGTTACTGTGGTTCAAGGGATCAAGGCGAATTGAAATTCTGGTTAAATATTTAAGTCGCATTCATGTATTTCAGTCCTAATTCGTTTTCCTGAAGCCTTTTTGCACTGAAGAGCTGATCAAGCAAGTTGTTATGAAGGAGTTGTCACTTCAAAGGGAGTTTTGCCCGCTGAGCACTCTAGGGCGGACCTGTAGATCCTCACTCAGGAAATCACATAAACATCTCCTTAAGTCCATCCCTGACTCCAATAGGATTTCAGCACGTGTTTCAAGTTAAGCACATCAGAGGGCATGGGCTTGATGTTCCAAGAGTTTGGGTCCAGATCTTCATGCACTTAGCATCCACAATTGGGGTCAGTAACAAAAGAGCTCAACTTTCTTTTCAGGCACTGAAGTGAGGGTCAAGCTTTCAAGAGGACTCGCCCCGCAACTCCTCTTGTGACTCCCTATGGCCAAGATTGTCAAGAGATCAGCATCCAATACGCGGAGAGCCCTTTTAAGGATCTGGCCCTAAGTCTTTGGCAGCAAGACTCTGAAGCCAGGGTCTACTCTAGAACAAACACCAACAGAGGCACATGAACCAGTGCCGAGCAAGGGTCAGCGGCAAGCATAAAATCCATGCCAAGGACAAACTTTAAGGAACCTTGATCAGAACCTTCCTGAAACAATGCTGAGCACTGAACACAGTTTGTCCTTGGCTACACATGGGCCTAAACCACATTCAGTGCCAGTTTGGCTGCACCTGGTGTCAACAAGGAGTCTGACTTTGTAGTGTGGACAAAGTTCCAGTAAAGACAACGCATTTCTTCGGCAGCTTGTTCTTCGCCTGAATGTTATTTTCTTGCATGTGTTAACTCATTACAGCTATTTTCTTAGCTTTTGCAGAAGATTCTTGAAGAGTTAGTCATTGCTTCTAAATCATTTTGTTTTACCTCATTTCAATATTTTTGTTCATTTCAAAATTCAGCAATGGAAAAAAATTTAATAGCAGAAAAGTGGGGGGCATATCTTATCCACCAGTTTTACACCAGAGTAACTCCATAGACTTTACTCCTAATTTACTCTGGTTTAAGTGAAAACTGAATCAGATCCTCATGTTAAGAAAGTCTCTCTTATTTTAGTTTAGGTGGCTGCTATCATTTTGTTGTCCACCAGAGACTGCTGTTGCAGGACAAACCCAAACACATGCACACACTTATTGTTGTGGGTGTTTTGTGGGTGAAATCCTGGCCCTCTTCAATTTAATGAGGGTTTTGCCATTGATCACAATGGAATCGGGATTTCCTTCTGCATTGCACTCCTACCAAAAAACTTTATCTCCCAGTTAAGTTGGTAAAGAAAACACAATCTTTATACAAAACACAGAACGGGATTATTACAATGAAAAAAGAAAAACAGCCCTTAATAAACATGGAAAACCACCAAAATATTGTGACATACAAGACATGCTTCTAAACTCTTTTGCCTTTACATCACTGATACAGTCAGTATATTTTCAGTTTTGCAGGATGACTGGTCAAGTTACCATTATTAGTTTCATCAGCCAAAATAACTGTTTTCAAATCAAGCTGTAACTTTCATATTACCGCCGGTCAAAATGTTTAGAACTTTACATTTTCAACAAACTTTTTGGCAAAATTTCAAATTTTAATGAAAAATAGGACAATGTTTCAATAATAGCAACGACCAAAATCACAAAAATCTCATCCCTTTTTTGACCAACATAGAACCAGCTAAAAAGTATTAACAATTCAATTTTTTGACATTTTTGGCATTAAAAATTGAATTTCAACAAAAAAGGACATTTTTGTTGAAACTCAATGAACGTTACTTCCTATTTCTGCTCACCTCTCTCTCTCTCTTTCTCTCTGTATATATATATTCTCCTGTTTCTGCTGTGTGGGAGGGAAATCTTTATATGTTAAATAAACGTGGTGGGGGAGTTCGATAGAATTTCACTTTATACATTATTATACAATATAAAATACCGTACTCAGAGAGAGTCTTTGTCCCCTGAACACATTTTATAACATTTATAAGCTTGTGTTAACATGAATTGAACACACAATCCCATACACACTGGGTTATCTGTAATGGCCAAAGTCAATAGGAAGAACATTACTCCCGTGTGCCTGTTTGAAAAGTGAGTGCAAAATGCTGCAGTATGAAAAATACAAGAGTACCACAAAGAAAAGAGAAAAACAGGTCTTGAGCCAAGGGAGGAGGAGGAGGAGCAGGTACAGAGTGCTGCCAACAAAGAATAACTGTCTGAGACGCCATTGGCCAACTGGCTCATATCCAGATTGAGGTAAATGGGCCTTTTTGGAGGGAACTTCCAATGTCATAATTTAGAATGCTGGCTGATCTTTACCATGGTGTGAACTCCCCGCTGCATACTAAGTCCTACCAACCTGTAACTCTGTGACAGGATGCTTAGTTGCAGTTTGTTAGCTCTTGGGCAGGTCATTTTTAAAATTCAATTTCACACGTAGCTGTTTTTAGCAGGCAGCTGATGCTTGTTCTAATCGCAACCCCATCAAACTCACTTTGACTGTGTTACAGCAAACGATGCCGACCTGTTCACATGTTCCTGCATTCTGCTTCACAGTCCTTTGGTCTGGTAGGAGGTGTCTAGTCCAGTCTGTGTCTTTGGATCATAATTGAAAGTGTGTGGAGAAAGGTGTGTTGTGAAAGGTACCAGGCCAGGGGGGATAGCACAAACGGTTTGGGCTCTGAGCAGTCAGGACGGAATGTGCACCCAGTTGATGCTGATTCTGTGAAACTCAAGTTCTCTATTTGTGAATCTGAAGAAGCAGGTAGAATCCTGAACTGTGTGCCGGGGTTGACCCTGGGACCTGGTCCTTTAACAGCACCAAAAGAGCCTTCCGATTTTAGATCCAGAGCATCCCAATCCTTGCAGACAAAGCCTCCAGGGATGTCACAACAAAAGCTGAACATTTTTAAAAAGAATGTTCTTAAAGATTTCCTTGATAAATTTGCAGCTGTTCTTAGAGTACCATCGCTTGTGTTCCAAACACTGGTGAGGTGTGGCTGACTCACATTGGTGAATTCTCACTTGGCACTCACTCACCTCAGTGCTGATCATTCCTTTCTCCTGTTTTTATTGTATTTTATTTAAACATTTCGACTGAATTGGTTCATCCACTGTAAATTATAATAACTATATGAGGGTTTGTATGCTACTCTCTGATCAAGCACAGCCAACTTTTCAGAAACCTCTTTATGCATTATTAACAGGTCTTTGTTCCTTCCGGCCTTCAGACAGTGAGGTCTGGATGCCGAAGATCTTGTGATGCTGTGAAGAAATTAACAAATCTGAGTACAGGAATCACCAGACCGAAGAAAATCGTTTCTGTGATTGAAATGACAACAGCGGAACAGGGCTGGGGGAGGAAGGGGGGGCAGAGATAGAGAAAGAAGGAGGAGAGCTTTGGGCAACCTCACATCTGGAGGAAGATGCTGTATAGCTTCTTTGTGTCCTTCAACAGAGCTGAGGTTGTTGTAGCCCTGGGCTTGAGATGAAGGAATGGGAAAGGAAGTAACACTGAACGTGTTCAAAGCTGGAGTTCTGACAAAGAGTCCATTGTGCAAGCAAGGTGGCTGAATTAATATAACCTTGTCTGTGTTTCAAGGCCCTTTCATAGAATTTATAAACTCTTTTGAGTTATCTAGAGAATAAGAGTCGGGGACTCATTCAAAGAGAAGTGACCTCATTTCACCCATAACACACACACACACACACACACACACACACACATACTCTCACTGCAGTATTAATGTAAAAATGTTGGCATTCGCATTTGTTTTAACAAATGCCCCACAGCTGAATTTCCTAAGCAAACAACAGCAGTTGAATCTTTGCTCATGTATTCTGAAAATCAAGACAAACTCTGTCTTAACCATTTTAAATAACCTGACATTTATATTATCTTTTTATCTTCCCACCACTATTGGTGTCTTCATGCCAATGGACATTGAAACATCCCTCTGAAGGGATCTGCTCATGAGATCATGTGGTACTACCACCTCCAGTCATCATATAGTTCTCTTGTGTTATAAATATGCTGTCAAGGAAGAGAAAAACAAGTAGAAGATGAGCTCATATCTTCTTTGTTTGTGTTACCTGTATTCCTACATCACTTTTTTTTGCGGGGGGGGGGGAATAGGATGTGATCATATCATTAAAGCGTGTATCATAATGTAGTTACATAAAGGGACAGAGTTAAGGTTGCACTGGCATCCTTAATTTAGGTATTTTCTAACTTTGAAATGCTTGGATTTGCAACCCTAAGTGTTCTTTATACATTTTTAAATATATAATTTGTATAAGTGCTGCTCCAAACCCAGAAACCTATTACAGTATATTCTCTCCTGACATGCATTATCAGCTCCTTTTTCTTGTTAAAGTTATAGGTATTTATGGGTAAAATTCACCATTGTGCAGAAGGCTGGCTCAAGGCCTGTTCAACATCTAAGCCTTAAAATAGGACTTATGTGAGACTTAAGAGGTGCCTCACTATACCCCAGGGCCACCCAGAGGATTCAGGGGGCATGGGGCAAAGCAAATTCGGGGGCCCCTTACATAAAAAAAAGTTGCAGTACTGTAGAATACTATATTCTCGTGGGGACCTCTGTGGGGCCCGGGGCAAATTGCCTCACTTGCTCCCCCCCCCCCCCCCCCGGGCGGCCCTGCTATACCCAAGGTCAAAGGTTCATAGAACAGAGTTCCACTGAGACCAGATCACAAGGTCCCTCTACCTTCATCCTTTTCCTTTCCTCTCCTCCTGATAAAGATCTATACAATGACAAAGAAGGGTTCAGAACCCTGTAATATAGTCACATTAGGCTGAAATCTTCACAGCTAATGCCACTGTCATCTAGAAGTGGAAGAGGGTTAAAAGTGCAGTGAAGAGACCATCTGGGTTTTGTATAATGACTTTCAGAATTCCATTAGAGAACTATAGACAGGAGCTTCACTAAGTGTCATCAGATCTGATCAGGGAAACCAGCACTTGGCTGTTGGAAGCTTACTGGCCTTAACCGGCAGTGTGGCAGAATGAACCTTCCATTGTCCCAGCTCTGAGAGAATTTGGATGAGGAGAGGGGAAGGTGATCTTTCTTGCACACTGTGGGCTGGAATCCAGAACATGGAAATAATTCCACACACACGCATGCAAAGACTCGGCCTTCTCTACCCACGCCCACGCAAACACGTGCACACAGAATTAGCATTCTTGGATAGAGCTCGGGAAAATGTTTCAATGAAACTTTTTTAAGTGTAAAGTTCAGACTTGATGATTTTGAAAAATGTTGAGAATTGGTGTTTTCACTGAATTATTTCAGTCTATAAAAAAAACTAAAACAATGCTAACAAAATTACAGTCTGTCTTAAATAGGAGTCATTTATTAAAGAAAAGAGTTATAACTACAGGCACAGGTTTCCACATGACATAAGTCCCAACTGTGTCTCCCTTATTTACTAGGGAGCACACATTACTTGGAACTCCGTACAGCACAAAGAGACATCTAGTCACTAAATAATATACTGCAAGTAAATATAATAAGATTAACCATCAATGTGTTTTAACCAGAACCTAGGTAATCACAGCCATAAGGAAAGAAGAAGGAGCTGATACTTCTTCCCCACACTGACCGGCAGTCAAGAAAGTTTGGGTTCATTTCAGGAGATGGACCAAGGTTCAGGCTGACTCTCATTTTTCCAAACTGTTTCACCAAGACAATTTCACAAGAAATAATGGCAAAATGATGGTGGCTGTGAAAATGGAGAAAACCGGACTTTACCAGCAGCTTCAGTTATTTCATATTCTCCACTTGAAGACGGGCATGTGGATTTATGTATGTAATTCTGCTGGCACATCTGTAAGGAAACCCTTTATGCCTCCAGGGCATTGTCATGGTCTTGTGAAAGAGAATTCTGCTGGTGACATGAAGTATCAGCTTGAAGCTTCTTGCGGTTTTTATGAGTGAGTGGTTTGGTTTCATTCCAGTTTTGCTTCAATGGCCTAACACCCATGATGTTCTGCCACATGCTTCCAGCTACTCAACCTCCCAAGAAGAAATGTAAGACTCAGAGTTCCAAGTGGTGGTGTAAATATTACTATTTTTATCCTGGGGTTTCCTGGCACAGGTGTCCCATGACTGAGGAACATGCTTCTGAACGAGATTAGATTGACCATGTTCTTCAGGATCTTAGACTCGCTATAAAGCTCATTTCTTGTGTCTAACTTGCTTTTCCACAGTAAGGATAGTACAATTCTAACCAGTGGGAGATGGAGGGGGAGAAACAAAGTAGTCATTGGAATTTTTAATATTTTAATACTCAATCTTATCATTTAAGGCACTCAGATACCATGGTGATGGTTGTGGTATATTGACATATATTTAAGGTGGGGAGAGAGATTTCTCATTCTGGAAAACAGACAACTAAACTGCAAGAGGGAGGACTGAAATGTGCTATATTAAGGACAGAGCTGATTAAAGGGGGCAATTAGCAATAAAACATCACTTCAGACGTAGTTGGAAATAGCTATTTTAAAAACAGTTTCTAACGCAGGACATGTTCCTGCTATCTGCATTTCAATGGACTATTGGTGGAAGAGGGTATTGTGACGGGTTGGATCACAGAAACCCCCTTGGGAGCTGCCACCCGATGTGCAAAGACTACCCCTGCTTCTGTTTTCCCTGCCAGCTCAGGACTCCAGCACCCTGTCTTGCTGAGCCAGACACTCCCATCTGCCCCAACACAGACCCAGGGTCTGAATCACTTGTCCCAAAGCTGCAAGTTTACCTGAAAACAGCTCACAGTAGTGTGCTTGTCTTTAGCGCTCAGATGCCCAACTCCCAATGGGGTCTAAACCCAGATAAATCTGTTTTACCCTGCATAAGGGTACCCTGCATTAAGGCTTATGCAGGGCAAACTCATAAATTGTTTGCCCTCTATAACACTGATAGAGAGATATGCACAGCTGTTTGCTCCCCCTGGTATTAATACATACTCTGAGTAAATTACTAAATAAAAAGTGATTTTATTAAATACAGACAGTGGGATTTAAGTGGTTCAAAGTAGTAACAGACAGAACAAAGTAAGTCACCAAGCAAAATAAAATAAAATGCGCATATCTATGCCTAATCAAACTGAATACAGATAATCTCACCCTCAGAGATGCTTCAGTAAGTTTTTTCTCAGACTGGACACCTTCCAGGCCTGGGCACAATTCTTTCCCCGGTACAGCTCTTGTTGCAGCTCAGGTGATAGCTAGGGGATTCTTCATGATGGCTCCTCTCCTCCCTTGTTCTGTTCCACCCCTTTATATATCTTTTGCATAAGGCGGGAACCCTTTGTCCCTCTGGGTTTCCACCCCCCTCTCCCCACTGGAAAAGCACCAGGTTAAAGATGGATTCCAGTTCAGGTGACATGATCACATGCCACTGCAAGACTTTATTACTCACTTGCCAGCACACACATATACAGGAAGACTCACAGGTAAATACAGCTATCTACAGACAATGGGAGTCATCAAGATTCCAAACCATCCTTAATGGCCCACACTTTACATAATTACAATAGGCCCTCAGAGTTATGTTTTATATTTTTAGTTTTAGATACAAGAGTGGTACATTTCTACAAATAGGATGATCACACTCAGTAGATTATGAGCTTTGTAATGATATCTTACAAGAGACCTTTTGCATGAAGCATATCCCAGTCACATTATATTCACTTATATTTTTATAAAACCATATAGACTGCACAACGTCACAGGTATTACTCAGTAAAGGTGTAGACTAGGCGCACACAGGGGTCACAGAACTCTAGAGAAGTTTTGTTTTTGAGTAATCTTCCTCCAATAGTTGGTGGAACAAAGGAGTTATGTGTAGCTATGAGTTAATCTCCAGAGATTTGGTTTACATAAATGCTGAAAAATTGGGCTGCTCCTCTGAAAATCATAGTGCTGCAAACATCAGCTGCAGAGCTCACAAGAACTGTATTCCTGGCAAGGTTCTGCATAGCTGCTACGTCTGGCAAGAAGGAAAAACTCTAGAATCTGCCCTACTGGTGTTATTTTGGTCTTGCTGCATCCAGAAGCAGAGAAATAGGAAAATGGAAAATTATTCTTAAAGGTTAACTCCTTCAAACTGCAAAAAAAGATTCGGTTCATATTTGGGGTCCAAGGTTTGGAGGCAGGGGCCAGTCTGCGTATCCCTACTTCTGAGGTCTGAGCAGTTTAACAGATTCTACGCAGACTATAGTTGCTTTAACTCTTTCTCTAGGATTGTCATTAAAATGACTCCTCTTACAGGGAGTCCTGTATAACTGGAATCAATAGATGGCAGCACCTTCAAAGAGACATCACAACTGCTGAAATGCTTTGCTCAGAAGAGTTATAATCTAGCCTATATCTTCGCCTGCCCCACCAGAACTTTAGGGGGCAGCAGAGAAGTGGATTCTCATGTTTCTTTGTGAATCCTATTCTGACAGGATTTTTTTATGTTTGGCTGGTAATGGCTGCTGTCTGATTAAGGCCCTCAGCAATGGTGAAAAACAGCTGTTTGTTATGGGTAGACAAAACCATGTCACCCTTAAACACCAGTCACATGTGAAAGCCCTAACCCCGTGGTCTACTTAAAGTCACGATTCAATAAAAACCCCATGATATGTTCCACATCTGAAAAGTCCTATGCATGGGTGCTTGCATGCACAACTGCGTATGTATGATTGTGTGTACGGGGTTCACAGCTTCACACTGATTTCTGTGTCAGAGTAATCCAAAAATTCGTTTAGAGTGCAGCACATTGTGAAGGAAATATGAACTTTGCTCACAAATATATGACACAAAAAGGAGAATTATGAGTAGTAATGTCCTGCTACATCAGTGCCGAAGCTCCCTTGAGTGTTGACAAGGTTGGTCTACTTGTTATGGACCTCAGCTGCTGGATACTAAAGAAGGGTCCTGCATGACAAGCTACTGGATGTAATAGGCTGGGATTATATTTTTTTGGAGCTGCCTAATGGTTTTGCATACCCAGCTGCCAATACAATTAACAGGAATTTAGCAGCCAAATGCCCTAGGTAACATAGCAAATCCCAGCCATGTACAGCATGGCCGGAGAAGAATGATGTCATGTGACACAGGTAGGGTATAACTAGGAGTAACAGAATTCAGAAAATCAAAATTTAAACTGAATGGTAGGAAACTTTTCTTGAAAGTGAAAGCTATTCAGCAGTGAAATCATCTCCCAAGTATGTGGTAGAATCCCCATTGCTTTGGATAGTTAATGCAAAGCTCTGTAAATTATACAGGGAACTATACAGCACTGGCAGGAGAATAGACTAGCTGATGAAATTGGTTCCTCCCCCCCAACTCTAGCTGCCATGAGCCTATAATTCTGTCAGCAATCAAGTGACAAAACGATGGTCCAAATCCAGAGCCACCTGCAATTCCCACGGAAGTCAATGGAAGACGCAGATGTTCAGCACCTCTTAGCACTTGGCCCCACGTGCATGTGTAATCACGCGGAGGCCTTACCACCGTGAGGCCAAACACTTCTCCCACACAAGCAGTGACATGCTCATAACTGCAGCTCTTGAAATGTGCTGCTGCTTTTCATAATTTGTTTTTGTAGGGTTGGGAAGGCATCCAGAGCAGGTGTGCTAGAATCTGTCAGTCTCAAATTGCAAAGTCATAAGCAGAGGAAATAACAAGGGGGCGGGGGGAAATGGCATCAACTTTTCTAAATCTCAGACAAAAAAAGTTGGGTTGAAAGTTTATGTCAATTATAATTTTATCCAAGCGGCTTTCCTCTACGCCCTTAATATTAACAACACGCCCACAAAGTCTCCTCTGATATTCAGCTGTGATTACAAAGCTCAGCAAAAAACAAGAGGCCTTCGCTTCACTTGATTCATCATCCTTTAGAATCAGCTGCTGGGATCCACTAGGGAATTAGAATTTGATTTCTGTTGTTTGGCTCTTACTGGTGATTCTCAATAGTGATCTATGAAGCAGCTTGATTTTTATTAGCAGCTTGGTGAGCCATTCCACCTGGGGATGCTGTGCATCAGAGCCCAGGTTTCTTTGGAGTAAGGAAAAGAAACGGAGGGCAAATAAGGCTTCAGATTTGAGACTAACTATGGGATCCCCCTCTCTGGGACTGATTTCTCAGAAGTGATGAGTAGAGCTCGTCGGAAACATTCCAAAGAATCATTCTTGTGTCGGAATGTGCCCGTCTGTCAAAATCGAAACGTTTTGTTCAGGAGGTTTGATTTCATAGATGTTCTGATAGAATCCTGCCTACCAGGCTGGTTTTGAAACGTCCCTAGTTTCCTGACAGCTCACCCACCTGGTAGGCTGACAGGAAGCCAGAGCCTGGCAGCTCCACCCCAGTCTGGGCTCCAAGGTCTTCCAGGGTCCATGGCTTGGGGTTGGGGTTGGGGTTGGGGTAGGGTGGAGGTGGGTGTGGGTGAGGGGGAAGCTGTCCAGGCAGGCTGCCCCAGAGCTGAGGCTGTGTACCCCTTCATGGAAAATTTCAGAATTTTTGGTTTTCATTCCAAAGCAGAATGAAATCAAATTCTGAAATATCTTAATTCTCCATGAACCGGACTTAATGACCTTTCTCCACTCTGTTCTAGGGCTGCGCGGCTAATAGCTCCCATTGACTTCAGGCGGAAATGTGAGCACTCGGCACTTGTGAAAATCCTCTCCTCCTTGCTTCTGCTCTTCCAGCCAACAGCAGCTACTTGGGCACGATCTGGCCTTGGATGTTTCCACACCATGAACCCTATTTACTGTAGAACGTTACTCTGAACCAGAGAGATAATATTACATCATTTCCATCAATCGCCACATACTTCCTTTCTCCTTTCTTCTTTCCTTCCAGGCCCTCTCCTTTCTCACCCGATTTCCCAATACGCTGAGCATACTGAACAAGGAGTACTAGTGGCACCTTAGAGACTAACAAATTTATTTGAGCATAAGCTTTTGTGGGTTAAAACCCACTTAATCAGATGCATGCAGTGGAAGATACAGTAGGAAAATATATATACACAAAGAACATGAAAAAATGGGTGTTGCCATACCAACTGTAACGAGGGTAATTAATTAAGGTGAGCTATTGGTGAGCTATTATCAGCAGAAGATAAACAACTTTTGTAGTGATAATCAGGATGGCCCATTTCCAACCGTTGACAAGAAGGTGTGAGTAACAGTAGGGGGCAAAATTAGCATGGGGAAATAGTTTTTACTTTGTGTAATGACCCATCCACTCCCAGTCTTTATTCAAGCCTAATTTAATGGTGTCTTGTTTGCAAATTAATTCCAATTCTGCAGTTTCTTGCAGGAGTCTGTTTTTGAAGCTTTTTTGTTGGAGTATTGTGATTTTGAGATCAGTAATTGAGTGACCAGTGAGGCTGAAGTGTTCTCTGACTGGTTTTTCAATGTTATAATTCTTGAAATCTGATTTGTGTCCATTTATTCTTTTGCGTAGAGGCTGCTCGGTTTGGCCAATGTACATGGCAGAGGGGCATTGCTGACACATGATGGCATATATCACATTGGTAGATGTGCAGGTGAACGAGCCTCTGATGGCATGGCTGATGTGATTAGGTCCTATGATGGTGTCACTTGAATAGATATGTGGACAGAGTTGGCATCGGGCTTTGTTGCAAGGATAGGTTCCTGGGTTAGTGTTTTTGTTCTGTGGTGTGTGGTTGCTGGTGAGTATTTGCTTTAGGTTGGGGGGCTGTCTGTAAACGAGGACTGGCCTGTCTCCCAAGATCTGTGAGAGTGAGGGATCATCCTTCAGGATAAGTTGTAGATCCTTGATGATGCGCTGGAGAGGTTTTAGTTGGGGGCTGAAGGTGATGGCTAGTGGCGTTTTATTACTTTCTTTGTTGGGCCTGTCCTGTAGTAGGTGACTTCTGGGTACTCTTCTGGCATACTATAAAGCGGTGGGCGCCCACCTGTCTGGTAACCAGGACAGAGGGGAACTGAGTTTTGAATATAAATTCAGGTCCTGCCCTTTTATCCTTCTCTTTCAGGTGAACAGACCAATTAAGGAGACGTCCCTGGAGTGAGACTAGCACAGTCTGTTCTTCCCAGCCTGAGGGACTCAACTTCCTGTCTGGTACTTACTAAGACTCTATTTTCCCCAGACTAAAAGAAGCCTTCCCCCCACTTTAACACACAACCTCTCTTATTCTCCAGCTGAGAAAGTCCCTTCTTTGTCTGAGAGCATCAAAGACAATAATTAGCAAATATATTTGCCCTATAGACTGACACTGGGCTCCCAGAATTCCCCTGCCCACTGCAATGGACTCTAGGTGCATGTGCATAACCAACTACCCATGAATTTTACATACTTTCTGATATCCCTTTAGCTCCCTTGCCTTCCAGCAAGAATCCACTCCTCCACCTCTGCAGGTAATGGAAGTGCTAGTGACTGAAGGCCCTGTGACAATGGGAAGTGTTACCTTTCTGATCGCTTTGGTAAAGTCAAAGGCATTAACCACGCTTAAGATGTCAAAGTAACTTGAATTCATTTCAGTGACATGACATTTTATTGCAAGAAGAATCTAGATCCTGGTCTAGGTGCGATGCTGCTCCTCTGGGGAGGAGCACATTCTGAATCTGTAAATGAGCCGAAACCCTGGGGAGGAAATGGCAATTTTTGCTGATTGCTGCAGCTAAATAGATGTTAAACATATTCCTGTGGGAAAAGTCAGATATTTGCACAGACTGCTCTCTTCACCTCTCCTCACCTGTTGCTCCCCAGATCTCGGGAGTATTGACAGTTAGTAGTACACAATGTCGGCTCGGAGTGCCAATATTTTCACCTTATTGCCTGGACTAAACCGGCACATTTCACAGTAATATGCAAAACCAAGGTCCTATGCAACTGGGCCCCTTTTACTCAGACATGAGCTCTACCACTGCCCAGCACAATGTTCCATCTTAACCGTACCCTGCAGTTGGAGCATGAGGTGTTGCACTAATATTGTCCCTGATCCTGCAAAGATTTCTGCACTGAGTGATTCCCTCGTTACGATCATTTCCCAATAGGGAACACTATAGTATGATTATGTCTAGGAACTTAGATAGCTTCACTTCAGGAAGGGTTTGATGAGCCAGAGCCAGGAACGCCGCCAGCTTTTTTGCCGCACTAGATGGCGGAAAGTCCCGCCCCCGAAATACTGCCCCCGACAGAGGCGGCGGAATATCCCGCCCCCGAAATACCGACGACGACTGGGGCGGCCGAAGATCCGGCCGCCGCGGTCGCCGCCCCCGAAATGTTAGTGCCCTAGGCCACCGCCTAGGTCGCCTAATGGGTTGCGCTGGCCCTGGCCAGAGCCGTACATTTGGAGGAAGGAATGAAGCCTGAATGTTGCCCTGTCTTGCCTCTCTTTCTTTATTCTCACACACACGCCACCGACTTTACCACATGAAGTCTGGGTATCCCGTTCACGGCATGAGTTCTGTCCTAACACAGTGAAGCTCTATGCCAGTGGCGGCCTGGCCTTCCAAGCAAGTGGGGTTCCCGGATCCCGAGCAGAACCACCCTAAAGTGAGGTCTGCGTGGACCTTCCAACCTCTGATCAAGAAGTCCCATACAGTGCCTCATGCTCAGGGGTAACTGTGCTTTTAAGGGCCAACATTTTAGCAATTCTCATAAAAACTCAGATGTGTTTGATCAACAGAAACCCCCCTGGAGTTTATCTTTCCCTCGTTTCCGTCCCCAAAAACCCACAACTGTCTGCTGAACTGCACAGCATGTTAACAGAAATAAAAAGGACAAGAGAAGCAAGGAGGGAGGGGGAAAGACTAGCCCATCTTGATGCCTTTGAGTCACTCAGATGAAGTTCATTTCTCCTTGTCTGTACAAGGCTGGACTTTTTGCATTTTCATGGTAAATTTGTTTACCGAACCGTTGTTGAAATTCTGGAAGCAGAGAAAATGCATTTGCTCCATAACCTTTCCGGATCTGACAAGTCCTATAAAATCTATTAAAGCCTTTAATGAAATCCGCGCTCAGAGCCAGCTCCCGTGAATGAATGAGGAATCGGAATTTAAATTAAAATGTTGTTTTTGTAATGTGTGTGCTTTAGCCTGGGCTGGAATTAAAGGCACAGCTCGTGGGTTTGGTTTTCCTTTGGGTTGGAGCTTGCCACAGAATGTCTGTCACAGCCCACAGTGGGGAGATCTGGGTTTCTTTTCCCTTGCTGCCCCCACTTAGAATATGGCTGGGTTTCCTGGCCTACTGGCAGTGTTGAGCCACAAGCGCAAAATCCTGTAGGTCAAATCCTTTCAATTAGGAAAATAAAAATCTGTTAATTGTCAGCACGGACCATGAAATTGGATGCAGAGCTCTTGTTAGCAAATGGAGGACGTATTGTGTCCAATTTCCCATTTCTTCACACTGCAAATGCATCAGGTTTACGAGGTGTTATTTGCACTGGCTCCCAGCGGTAGCCGGCTGTGTTAGGCAGGAAATAAACTGCCCTCTGTGGAGTTCCCTGTGCACCCTGGGGTCTCAGGAAAGCATCTTGAATGCTTCTCAGGGCTTCCCCTGGGACAGAGGGTCACTGCACTACAGCCAGCACAGGGCACTGGTTTCCAATGTAACTGGGCCCAGAGTTATTAGAACTATAGAAGCACAGTGAAGTAAATCCAGGACAAAGAGCCTGATTCAAATCCCAACAAAATCAACAGCAGCCTTTGCCTTGGTTTCCAATGGACTTGAATTAGGCTCAAAGATAAAGAAAACAACTTCCATTGTCCCTCACAACATGAAAAAATTACAACACAGCACACGCTAGCGCAGAAAAACAAGCCAAACACATTTGAACATCATCACCCTTGTTGATGCTCCAGGGGTATTTCAGCCTAGCCTGAAGGAGAGCGTTTTCCAAAATCGCAGGCAGATAAAAGAAAAGGCCCCGTTTTCTCCACCATTGTATCTTGCCCTCTCAGGGTTCCCTCTTGGAGCGATCATCACTCCCAGCATCTGTCACACTGGGGCACAGGGCAAGAGAGACGATGCTTTAAGTTAAGATCTCCATATAAGAGGCACTGACCCTCTATCTCTATAAGAGTTTCAAGTCCTACTCACATGGCTCACGTTGCAGTCAATAGGAGATGTGCAGCTAAGCCCCTGCTCATGGCTTCATACCTTTATTAAGGCTGTTGTTTGGAGCTGGAGAAATTCAACTGATTATTAAAAGTTAGGGCTGGTAGGAAATTTGTTGTCATTTGTTTTTTAACATAATTGCCTCTTTGACTAAATAGAAAACCCTTCTTTTTCATCAACATTGTCCATGTTTTCATTGAAAATTGAAAAAAAACACAGTTTGGGCTTTTTTAATATAAAAACATGAAAAATTAATTTAACAGAAAATAAAGTGTATTCTCCTGTCAGCTCTATTCAAAATATAAACACTCGCGTTCAATAAGCTTAATTTCTACCTTAATCTGAATTCAGACGAGTGCATCTTTTCAAAGCAGTTCACACCTATTAAACAGTGTTCATAATCTTCCCATTTTAAAGAGTAGGAAACAGCAACAGAGAGGTTAAGTGACTCACCCAAGACTATGAAGAACTCACTGTCAAAGCTGAGATTATACAGAACTGTCTGCATGCAGCCATGAGGGGTATTTTAGGAATACAAATATTTTATTATTGGAATTAAGTGTTGCTATCTGCTACACCTGTGATCTGCTCACTGCACTATGCCTATCTCTAACATACAGTAGCTAACCTATTAAAGTGACCCTGATTTATTAATTATTGTTATTATTAATCTGTATTATCTATTTGTATTATGGTAGCATCTAGAAGACCTGACTGAAATTGAGTCTCCATTGTGCTAGGCAGTGTATAAACACATAGTAAAAGACAGTTCCTTCCCTGATGATTTTACAATCTAAATAGATTGAATTGGTTCTAAAATTTGACCCCACCAACAAATTTATTTTTGAGTCAACATTGGAAATGTGGGCTCATAAATTCTGCCTGCAGCATTTGCATGTGCACCTGTTGTACAACCAAATTGTTTTTCTGAGTGCAATTTGGGTGATTACTGCACATGAAAATGCATTCTTATGGCCCTGGAGCTGCAAAGCGCTTTCAGCACATATGTAACCTCAAGCACATGAGTCATCCCACTGACTTCAATAGGATGACTCGTGCTTGAAGGTCTGCACATGCTTGAGGGACTTGTTAGCTTCAGACCTATGTGGCAAAAAACTTGATTTGCATATGCAAATACAGGATTTATGGGTGCGGTGAGTGTGCGAACACCTCAATATTTGGTCTTTTCTGTTTAAAAAAAAGAAAAAAGACCCCGAGATGAAATACAAACCTCGAAAGAAAAAAAAAAAAGGCCAACCCAATCTTTGATTGCTTTCTCCTAAACTGGGCAATCCTTTATCTCTGAATATGTGTGGTTGGTGCGCACCAGATGCAAGCAGGAATGTAATGCCTCACACCCTCCCTTCAGCTCCCTCACTGGCTCCATTCTCATCTGCTTTCTTATCCTCTTCTTTGAAGGAATCTTGCCTATTTCTGCCCCCAGTTGGCTCAGGAGGAAAGAGAAGGCAGGAAAATCAGTGGCAGGGCATTCTATGATAACTGCTATTGTTTTTTACCCAGTTTGGGAGCTGGGGTTTCAGCACTGGTCCATCCTAATTGGGGTACCATCTGAATAAGAGGGTTAGGGTTACAAATGCAGCTTTGGTATCTGCATTCCCACAAACTGAACTTGCAATTTGTACAACCACACATTTGCATGTGTGAAAGGCATGTGGACCCATTTTGCACACTCAGCAGTGGGGTTTTGAGCATAAGTTTCTTGAGAACCCATGATGACATGAACTCCCCAGTAGATCATTCTTCACGTAGATCATCAGTTCTTTGGGCATTTTGTGTTTGTACAGCACCTCACTTTTGCTAGTCCTAGTCCAGGACTAGGACTTCGAGGTGCTGTGGCAGGGGTCGGCAACCTTTCAGAAGTGGGGTGCTGAGTCTTCATTTATTCACTCTAATGTAAGGTTTCGCGTGCCAGTAATACATTTTAACGGGTTTAGAAGGTTTCTTTCTATAAGTCTATAATATAGAACTCAACTATTGTTGTATGTAAAGTAAATAAGGTTTTTAAAATGTTTAAGAAGCTTCATTTAAAATTAAATTAAAATGCAGAGCCCCCCGGACCGGTGGTCAGGACCCGGGCAGTGTGAGTGCCACTGAAAATCAGCTCGTGTGCTGCCTTTGGCACGCGTGCCATAGGTTGCCTACTCATGTGCTATGGTAATATAGATAATAATAATAGAAGAAGAAGAAGAAGAAAAGAGGAGCCTCCAACTTGTGAGAACAAGTTGCACCTACATTTTTTGTGCCTGCAATTCAGCTGCATGCACAAATCTGAGCAATAGTATCTCCTCCCGGTTTGTGTATGTAGTTTCCAACAAAAAATATTCAAAGGGCATGACGTCTGCATTTGGTTTTCTACAGGGCTCTCCTCTCTCCAGCACATTTTTCTTTTTTCTACCAAACTACCCAGAGTGCCGGCCCTGCCAGCTCCCATTAGCTCCTCCCAGGGAGCTCACGTTCATCTGGAACAAGGAAAACATCTATTACCTTTTTCCTCTGAGGTATCAAGGCTGCCAGAGCCCCAGCTAACGACAATCTCTGCCTTGCTTGCAGGTCAGGAGCTCCATTGCTGTGTCTGAGGGCTTGTCTTCCCGTACAGCGCTCCAGCAGTGCAGCTACACAGCTCTAGGGCTTTAGTGAAGACACTACTGCACCGATGGGAGAGCATCTCCTGTCAGTGTAGTTAGTCCACCTCCCTGAGAAACAGTAGCTAGGTCAACGGGAAAAGCCCTCCTGTCGTGGCCTAAGAGGGTGAGGGGCTGTGAAAGGCACCTGTGTCAGTCCCATCTGCCTCATTTGTGGGGTTTCCGCAGGAGGTGATTTCTTTTACAGATTATAACTTTTTCCCTTCAGGGGTTATTTTTACACAGGGGCTGCCGTAGGTGCCTGCACTGTTGCTTTGATTCCCAGCGGACTTGGCTCTCTCTGTCCTTAGCCATCTCTACGGCCAATGGTAGCATTTAAACTGAGACCCGCTCCCGTCGCTCTTGTAACTGTGACATGGTGACGGATTTTTGTTCCACAGAAAGGTTTTCGGGTTGCCTGGTGTCTCAGGAGCCTGCGCTTGGGTTGGAGGGTGATTTAGCTTCTTGTCTCTTTCCTTTTCATCCGCTCTCTTCCGTTCCCCCGGGGGGGTTCAGACTGAACAGTTGGGCTTATACTGCAAATCAAAGCTTCTGCTGTTTGATAGCTGTAGCTTTAGTTCCAGGACAAGAGAGCGATTTAGGAATCCTGTGCCATCCTTTTAGGGGAAAAGGCATCCACGTTCTCCCTTCCTCTCCCTGCCTGTGTCTGTCTCGCTTTCTCTCAGACACACACACAAATTCTTACTCGCTCATCCTTTGAAATCCTCACATGAATAGTACTACGTAAGCGCCAATCACAAGCACCCAGTTGTCTCCAGTTAGGAGGCAGTGTGATCTAGTGCGTTGGTTCTCAGCCAGCGGTCCGGGTCCCCATGGGGACCACGAGCAGGTTTCACAGGGTCCGTCAAAATAAAGTGGGCTTCAGCCCCAGGCGGGGCTGGGGGAGGGATAGCCACCTCCACCCTCTGGCTCACCTCAGCTGGCCACCCAGCCTGTTTGGTGTGGGGAGACGGGGGGGGAACCAAAAATTGCAGCATCACTGCAGAAGAGAGGTCTCCCCCTGCCATCGAAAAGGGCTGCCTCACAGCCATTGACTCCACGAGCAGGCAGCAGTTAGCCAAAGAGACACACCCCGGCTCTGCCCTGCTACATCAGCACTTCACGGACAGGGCCAAATGGAAGGCAGAAATCTGGTGGGGCACATGACCCCGCATGCTCCCCCCCTTACCCCCCTCCCCCGCCATGTGTCACCTCTGGTTCTGGAGATTGGTCCGCAGTTTAGAGATCACTGGGTGAAAAAAGGTTGAGAATCACTGATCTACAGGCACAGGGCGTATGGACGGATGTCTGGATACCTGCGTTCTATTCCCCCCGTGACACTGAACAGCTGTGTGACCTTGGTCAAGGCAGTTCACCTCTGTGCCTCTCCTTCCCCTTCCTCTTCTGAGTCTGTCTTGACTACTTCCACTGCCAGGACTTGTCCACACAAATGTTTAGATTGCAGCAAGCTGGGGTGGGAATTTATCCAGCATGAGCCTGCCGCAGACTGTCTGCATGGACCCTGCTGGTGAGCGCTAACAGCTCATTAATTAGCTGGTTCGACATGGGACGCTGCGCACAGGCACGTCGGCTCTGGCGGTGTGCTATTCCTCAGCAGAATACGGTGCCCTTGAGTGTGGATTGGGTTGGGGGCAAGGGCAGGATGAAGCCCCTCCCCATCCTATGGCCCTTAGCACCAGCCTACAGAGCAGGCAGGGCCTACGACACCTCCCTTTCGAACTGTGGTGAAGCCGCCCCAAGAAAAATTCTGGCCAAGTCACCCATAGTCCCTTGTAGGGTCCCTGCTGCAAGGCAGCCCTCTCCCGCTTGCCTCCCACAGGGAAGGCCTGTGCTTTAAAGGCACAATCTAGCTCTCTATTAAACGTACGATAGCTTCCCATCCCCGAGAGTAAAACACCAGCTCTGGCCCAGGGCACGTAACGTGCTAATTTGCTTACAAGCTGACTGTGTCAAATTGCCCTGAGTTTTTGGCGCTGCTCAGGGAAGCGTCTTATGCAGGGACGTCTGAATGGGCAGCTCACTTCCCTTCATCTGTGGCTTCGCCTTGGTGAATACTAAGCGCCACCCCGGTCGGAGGCGCTGAAAGGGAAGAATGGCTGAATGCAGACAGTCTCGGAACTAGCCTAGGGATGCAGCTGGATGTTTGACACATTTGGTCTCAGTTGGCTTGGGCCGGAGGAAGGAGGGAGGAAAACCTGCACTGAGCAACAGCTGCTTAGTCAGGGAAGATCCCCTTCTCCCCCCACCCCACCTCCGATCCAGCCTGGCAGCGGCGCATAGTTAGTAGCAATTGCAGAGGGAGCCAGACTACTTCCTGAACAGAAGGAAGGTGCAGGGCCGTGAGTCTGAAAGCAGAGGGTGAAAAAAAAAAAAACAACCCTCAGGGGATGAAAGAAATGGCTAAAAAATAAGCCATTTAGGGCCCGATTGGCTGGTGTACACGGATGCAGCTTTGTGGAGATCAGGAGAGAGGCACTGATTCACATAGCCTGAGGATTGCACCTTCATCTCTGTAATACTCACAAATCCCCTACCGTGGCAGAAGAAGGACATCCACAGGCAGAAAATAAGTAACAATGCAGGGGACGGTTGAAAAGACATGCCGAAAATACACTCAAATGTGCATTATTTAATAGATGTTTCAGGGGATCGAGAGCGGACATTACATTTTTGGAACTGAGTGATGCAAGAATATTTGCAGAGTGCTAACAACTGTGTCAGAAACACATGGCAACTTCTACTCATTTCATTGCTGATAAACTTCCCTAGGGTTATTTATTAGTGTTGTTATATTGAGAGGAAGGATTGCCCAGTGGTTAGAATGCTCACCCGAGACTCAGAAGAACTGAAGTCGAGTCCCTGCTCTGCCACAGACTTCCTATGTGATCTTGGGCAAGTCACTTAATCTCTTTGTGCCTAAAGTCCCCATCTGTAAAACAGGGATCAGAGCATTTCCCTACCTCCCAGGGGAGGCACTCAGGTGCTATGTAAATGGGAGCCATAAAAATACCTTAGCTAAAGTCCAGTGGTACCTAGGAAATTGGATCAGTGGCCAGTTGTGCGAATTGCTGTCTAGGCAAGCAACAAAGAAGACAACGCCTGTCCCAGGTTGTTTTTCACAAGCCGTTGTTTGTGTTCAGAAGGCCTGTGCATAGTTTGCGAGCTGAAAACCTCAGCAGTTCAGTAGAACTCACCAATGGCGGAATGGATTTTTCTCAGACTTTCCAGGAAACCTCCCCTTTGGGCTGAGACCAGACATGGAAAGCATCCTTACAGAAGGAGAGTGTCTTTGAAAGCGAGGGGAAACCTTGGCGGTTATAAGCGCTGTCTTCCAACCTTAACTGTTGTTGCCATGGCGCAGAATTAATCTGCAGTAGTGTGATTAGGTACAAAGGGCCAAACACTCTTTTTAGACACTTAGATCCATATTTCCAACAAGCCTCTTTCATTCCACCATATGTGCAGCTTTCTACAAACCCTCACATGCAGAAATATTCAAGCTGAATAATAATATATGGAGATACACCTATCTCATAGAGCTGGAAGGGACCTTGAAATGTCATGGAGTCAAGCCCAGTCCCCTGCCTTCACTAGCAGGACCAAGTACCATCCCTAACAGATTTTTGCCCCAGATCCCTAAATGGCCCTCTCAAAGATTGAACTCACAACCCTGGGTTTAACAGGCCACTACTCAAACCACTAAGCTATCCTACAGATGCTCTTTAGAGGGAGGGGAGGGTCAACAACTGGCCATGCCAACAAATATTGGGCTGGGCTCACTCCTACTCTCATTAAATTCAGTGGTAGAACTCCAGGCATTCAGGCTAGGGCCCTTTGTGAACACAGCTAGGGAGCCCATGGGAAACGTGACCCTTACCTGCCTTCTGATTAGAGTTGGGCAAGATTTAGCCACACAAGTACTACTAAAGTTCATGGGAGATTAATGCAACTCTTACAAAGGATGGGTTAAATGGAAGTTGTACAGTAATGACTGCAATTGAGAAGAGTTTATGTCAAGCAACTACAGCAGCCGTGTCCTCAGATGCTCTAGCCTTTCCCTGCTGAAGGCCTGGCCTTTGAATCCTGACTCCACCAGTACTGAGTGATGACGTGCGTGGGTGGTCTCGTCTCCTGCGGGCCATTCGTTCACAGCACAAAGGCCCACCGTGCAATTCAATAGCTTCTAATGGGGTTGGCGGTCTTCAACCAAGAGAGGCCAGTGGCTGGGAAAGCAGAGGATGGCGCAGGTCAGGACTAAGGTGCACTGGGAGAGTTTGGGAGAAGCTTCCTCGATACTTGACCACTGAAGGCCTAGCTGTAGTCAAGGTTGTTAGCCCCTCCGTTCACCCACAAAGGATGATTTCATTGCCGCTGCGCATCTCTGACTCTCTCCTATGTTTTCTTTCTCTCTGTTCCATTCGAAATAGGCCGTCTGGTTAAAATGTTAATGAAATTAAACTGTTGTCTGCGTTAAGCCACTGCGCACATTCACAATCCGGGTTAAGGACCTGCTGCAGATGGTGAGGGCTCTCCCAGGAGCTGGTAACTCTTCCGCTCTGCAAGTGTTGGAGGCAGCATCGCAGCCCTTAGGTTTGCACTGCGGGGGCGGGAGGGGGGCCTTGCACTGGGCTCCTGAAAAAGTTATTCATTGCCTTTCACATCTTGCAGGGTGCAACAAGATTATCTGCCTCCTTCAGTAAGCCAAGGCAAGACAGAAGTTTTGCGACTCCCTGTCCTGCTCTCTGGGCCATATGGTGTGATGCTAATCTGCTAAACTACTGTTCAAGCAGGGTTACTTCTTTAATTAGATCCGCTTAGAGAGAACCAGGCCTGTTCTTCAGCCAGAGCCCTCTGCATGTTAATGCCAGACTCAGGCAGCTTAACAGCACTCCCCGGGAGGGGATGGTATCAACGTCCGGGCCGACCAGAAGAGGTTAGTGCTAGAAAGTGTCTGAGAGGGTAATGAGAAGTGATTTTAATGAGACAGAGGGATTGTTCCAAATTTCCTTTTAAAACAGATACCAGGGTCTTTCTTTGGGCTTTGAGGCAGAGTATTTAACTTGACTGGGCCTTGGCTAAGTTAGAAAAGGGGACCATAAAAGGGATGATTTGGGTTTGTTTTCCCAGGCACTTGAACTTCACACTATGGGAGATGTTTCCTGGCTGTCTTAGAGAGATTTTATTCCGAAACCCTTTGCAGGCTGTTAGCAATCTCACCAGGAGCAGAGCCACACTTGGGAGGTTTCCTGGGTTATCTCTCATTGTAGGTGGGATCCTGGCTGTGTATCCAGCTCTGTGTGCACAAAAGAAATGGCTGCAGGCCTCAGATGTACTTATTCTGTTCACTTACATTCAAAAGGCTTCTTTAAAGTACCACTTTCTCTGCAGCGGATGGGCTGGCTTATAGGGCATGTGGCTTACGCAATGGTGTGATATTCTCTTACAAAGTCTGTAGGTCTATTTCAAAGAGGACAGATGCTGAGGGATTCTTTGAAGAGGAGAGCAAGTGTACATTCTATACCGGGGTAGGCAACCTATGCCACACATGCCGAAGGCGGCATGTGAGCTGATTTTCAGTGGCACTCACACAGCCCGGGTCCTGGCCACCGGTCCGGGGGGCTCTGCATTTTAATTTACTTTTAAATGAAGCTTCTTAAACATTTTAAAAACCTGATTTACTTTACATACAATAATAGTTTAGTTTATATATTATAGACTTATAAAAAGAGACCTTCTACAAACATTAAAATATATTACTGGCACGCGAAACCTTAAATTAGAGTGAATAAATGAAGACTCGGCACCCCACTTCTGAAAGGTTGCCCACCCCTGTTCTATACTACAGCGAGATCCCCAATGCAGGAATCTACGATTGAATCAAAATATCACCTGGATGTGAATCGGTACAAGTATCGCCTGATACCTACTTCCACAGTGTGGCCAACCTCACATATTCAGAAATCATGGGCCAGGCCACAGGAAATCATGAGCGTGGCTTTGAAATCATGCACTTCTTCCAATAGCAAATATTGGGTTATTTTCCTTTGCTTTCTGGCTTCTCACAAAATCACTTGGCTCCAGAAGCACAGAGCTTGAAGAATACACTAACTAGCCCAAGACTCATGATAACACTGCTTGGGCCGCCGAATAACCAACCCACCTGGGAGTGAGTACCCCGGCCTGGGAGAGGCCGCTGAGTGGTTAGACTTTATTCCTGGAAGGACCAGCTCTGTATCTAAGTGGTGGTGGGAATGGTTGGAAAATGCATGGCAGCGCCCGCGGGGTCGTAGCCTAAGTTGAGAGTTGTTTGCATTGAGCTGCACACAAGGAGACATTTGCAGTGCACATCAAGAGGTTTTACTGGACTCACAATACCCAGGAACTATGGTGTATATTCCTGAGCACCATCTCCTGGCACTTTATCTCTTTACTATTTACATATGCAGTATACAGGCACATCTCTTTTATGGAGTGCTCTTGTAACAGGTTGCTTGGCCAACCTACATGTGCCTCTAAAGAAATCCAGGTTCCAAAGTACCAGCAATTACTGAACCTCTTTGCCCAGTCTCTCCAGATAAAGAGCCACTCGCTCATCAACATGAGTACAGCTCCTGACACATCACCTCTCAATTTATTTTTCTGTGTCTGCCTGAAATTAAACTGGTATACCTTAAACATTGTCCGGCTGGCAAAGAGGAGCGTAGCGGGAAAAGCAACTGTCAGGAGAAAGTAAGGAGGAGTAGGGTAAAGCAGAAGGTGATGTGCTATTGAAAAATGGCAAAATGTTACACCCAATAGACATCGCAAGACTAAAGTGTTATCCACACCCAATATCTGCTTGTTGCAGCTAGGGGCATGTTTTTGCTTCCTGATTGTAGGGTTGGCTCTATGCCAGCTCCAGCATAGTTTAGTGCAGTTTTAGGACACATCTAAAAACTCTAGATTTGGCCTGGTATATATAGCTCAACACATTAAACCTGTGAGTATCTGCTGCTGGAAAAATATCCAGTAACTTTTTTAAACTACTCAATATTGGAGGCCTTCTTAGGACTTTGAGAGGGACCAAAAGTTGCCCCAATGTGATCAAATATTCCCAGATAGCCCGAGGAAATCCTGATCTGCTAACGAAAGATCCAGTCACTTTAACCTTGTCCTCAGATACGATCGGAAGTCTTCAAAGTAAGTCCTGGGACGCTGCATGTTCATATGAAAGATGAATGCTAATCTCACTAAATAATTGCTTACTTTTCTAATAGGAGATGCTAGGAAGTAGGGGCAACATGCAGTCATTATTAGACTTCCCAGCACCAACACTGCATGCCAAGCAGCCAGTCCATAAAGTTCCACAGCTGTATGCAAATACCGCTAATCAATACAATCTACCAGCTGAACCCTTGCTTAAGAATGAGATATATTGGTCCTAATGCCTTCGGGGCTACACTACTCATGTTACTGGGCAGTCCCATGACGATGCCTCGTGACCTGGTTGACCTGCACAATAGATTACCAGGCTGAATTGTGACCTTTGTAATTCCAGTGTGGAAAAAGGAAGTGTCACACCCACAATTGTGCACAGTCAGAGAAGGTGACAATCTTATTGGCACCAGTTGATGCAGATGAGCTCATTTTCATTTGTGTAAGGTGCATTTGTTGCAGTCACATTTAAATTAGGAGCATATTTAATGTCCTCATTATCAGTCCTCCTGGAGCCTGAAATTCCGTGGGTTTCTGTGAAGTGGAATGTGAAATCAGAATCTTGCCCATGATCTTTTTGTTACTTATTTTACACAGCATGTTTTATTCAAAGATCTCAAAGCACTTCACAAAAACTTAAGTAATGAGACCTCACAATTCTGCTGCAAAACAGGTATTATCCCCATTTTGCAGATGAGTAAATTGAGGCATGGAGCAGCTACCAAACATGCTCGATAGCATCCAGTGAACTGTTATGCTGCAGTCCACATAGTCACGCCATGAAGCAAAATCAGTCACAGAAACCAGGAGTCTTGATGGCTGGTCCCTGATCTAAAAACTACACCCACATTCCTCATATATTCTATCTACAGATTATTATTTATTATCGGTATTGTGGCAGCACATAGGAGCCTCAGTCGTGGACCAGGGCCCGATTGTGCTAGGTGCTGTACAAAGATAGAACAAAAATACAGTCCCTGCCTGAAAGATCTTACAGTCTAAGTAAAGATATTAGCTAGATATTAGTAGATCCAGAAGATTTCATGTCCTTAAACTGTCAGAAGCACATAGCCTAGTTTTCCAGCTCTCTCCCCCTGACAGCACAGTAAGTGACAACCTTGTTCTGTGGAGGGCAGCCAAAATGCATCAGCCGATATGTGCGTTGTCTAAGCATCATATAATTCCCAAGGTTTTTGACAGATCATGGTTTGAATATGATTTTAGTGTGAAGGTTATAATTAGAACTGGTCAGAAAACAATACAAAAATTGTGATTTTTTTGTAAATATAGTTTTTGGGGTTTTAATTTTTAAAGGACTGATGAAAATTTTCAAAAATAAAAAAAATCTACAAGAGCTATGGCTTGGTCAAAAAATTGAAAAAGAAATGAAGTAGATTTTGGTCAAAATATTTTGGGTTTTTTTCTATGTAAGATTCAATTTTTTAACATAAAAATCATAGAAACATTTGAAATTTGAAAAATGTCGACCACTTCTGGCGATTACCAAATATATAGCAAGCAAATGTCGTTGATCCACACTAGCATCTAAAAAGAAACCAGTGGAGTTATTTAAAACAAATGGTCCAATTAAAATTGGATAGAGTTCTTTAAAACAATCAACAGGCTAAAAACAGGGGGCAAGTTTCTGCAATATAACAATACATGTACCAACTTACCTGGCTAATCAATCTTCTTTTAGTTCAGTGGTTCGCAGGCAGCAGTTCTGATTTCAGCACACTGTCCATTAGTGTTTTAGGAAGAGCAGTGATTGAGGAATTCATTTAAATGTTGGTTACTTACAACTAGATTTAAGCTAATGAGCAAATCTCTTCAAAGCATTGAGTCAGACAATGGCACACATTTAAACCAACAGCTGCTCAAAGACTACATTTGTTTTCTACAGCTGCCCTTTTAATTTACCATTGGTGGCGGTGCCCATGTGGAAAAGATCTAGACCCTAATTCAGTATCACTTTCTAAAAGTGGCACCCTTATACTATAGATAGGAGAAGCACTAGCCATGCTGCAACGTCTTCCCTGCAAAAAGAGGTGTTTTTACATTGAAACAGCTAACTCATGTTAGCAATTTCTAAACTTTTTTCAAAGCATTTTTTTTCCAAAACATTTTTGAGTCGAAAAATCCATGGAAACTAACCCTTTCTGGCAAAATGGTTTGGTTTAGACAAACCAACATTTTCTCATGGAAAAATGTTTAGTTGAAAAATTCCCCACCAGTTCTGAGACCACCCTGGAGAGCAGTATGGTGTAACCAGTGAACAGGGCAGTGGGGAAAACTGTCTCTGGAATCTTCCATCATTGTTTGTGGTGGTGGTGTCTCCCTGTTGGTCTCAGGATATGAAGGAGACAAAGTGGATGAGGTAATACCTTTTAGTGGACCAAGTTTGTTGGTGAAAGAGACAAGCTTTTGAGCTCCCCAGACCCGAAGAGAAGCTCTGTGGAGCTCAAAAGCTTCTCTCTTTCACCAATAGATGTTGGTCCAATAAAAGATATTACCTCACCCACCTTGTCTTTCTGAAATCTTTGTTCTCCTGGCGATTGAACATCCTTAATAAAAGCCCATCGGGGACTCTAAAACCTATCTCCTGGAGTCATGAACATCCTTTGATAAAGATGGCTGTATAACTATGTGCCCAGGGCCAGACTCCCCTCCTCTCTCACACTGCACCTCTCTGCCCCTTGCAACTGCAATCAAAGGCAGTCAAATCATTCCACCTACTCTGAATCCTGCTCGCCATCTTGCTAACTTCCAGAGGACCTCCTCCTCAGATGATTTCTAAGCAAATATTAAGAAAAGGAGATGGGGGCGGGGGGAAGGAGGTAAAGTTCCACATTGAAAATGATCCTCATTTGTCAGAAGTCACTGGGTTGCAAAGCCAGCGCTGTTGATTGCTGTTTCCATCTCTGATTATGCAGTAATAGCGTTATCATACGTCCGGATTTTCCCGGACATGTCCGGCTTTTTGGTCCTCAAATCCCCGTCCAGGGGGAATTACCAAAAAGTCGGACATGTCCGGGAAAATAGGGAGGGAGGGGTCGTGGGGCTTGGGTCTGGGCTGGAGCCACTGGGGCCAGAGCCGGAGCCGCTGGGGCCGGTGGGTGCTCAGCTGCCGGCCGGCGCTGCTCGCTCTGCCAGGGCTGGGGCCGGGCTGGAGCCACTCAGCCGGAACCGGGGCCTGAGCTGAGCCGTCCGGAGCCGCTGGGACCGGGGCTGCTCGGCCGCTGGCCGGCGCCGCTCGCCCAGGGCCGCGCCTGGGACCAAGGCCGGCGCGCTCGGCCGGAACCGGGGCCAGCGCCCCAGAGCCCGAGCCAAGCCGGGGACGCTGGGGCCAGAGCCTCTTGGCCAGGGCCGGCCACTGGAGGGAGCCGCTCGGCTGGGGGGGCCAGACTGGGCCGCGCCTCCCCCCCCCAGCCCCAGCCCCAGCTCCGGCTCCAGCTCCAGCTTACCTGCTGCCTGCCTGCTTCAGGCTTCCCGCGAATCAAATGTTCGCAGGAAGCAGGAGAGGGGGAGGAGCAGGGGGGCGAAGCTTTCAGGGAAGGGGGCGGAGTTGGGGCGGGGACTTTGGGAGAGGGGTGGAGTTGGGGCGGGGCTGGGCGGGGCTGGGGAGGGGAGGGGGCGCTTGGAGTGTCCTCTTTTTGGACACTTAAAATATGGTAACCCTATGCAGTAAGGAAAGCATCAAAAACCATCACAGCTTCCCTTCTCAACTGGAAGTTTGTCCTTCACCCAGTGGTTTCATGCTAAGGAGAAAATGGTCATTTAGAAGACAGAAAAAATGTTGTGAATATTTTTTTTAAAGTCACAGCCTTTTATTTGCCTTCCCCTTGTACGGTCTAGCAATTTAAAGACAGATTCACAGATTTCTTACATGTTAACAATAAAGCCTTCCATGGGGAGAGCAGTTTTTTTTTTTAAAGGGGGAAAGTTTGGAATACATTTCCAGTGTTACTCCAAAGCATAAACAAAGACCAGAGATATATGGACAAAGCTCCATAAAATATACACATAAATTTTGATTGTTTCCTTCCAGGGAATATTTTGCTAAGGTCTGGGTGTGAGGCGGGAGGAGGGAGGGAGAGAGAGAGAGAGAGAAAAGAAAATGTGATCACGAATTATGGGTGAGATTTTCAAAACCATAGGTTTTAAACATGGAAAATGTGCACACATTTCCATGGCTAACTTGTATGCATCACTATAGTTGCACATACAAATTAGGTAATGGCTTGCAAATAATTCAGATCATTTGTGTGTGCAATTGCCCTACATGGGTGCACAATTGTGGCACATACATGCAAAATTAGGCACACAATTGTGTTCATAGTTTTAGGGCATAATTTCATGTTTGGTAACAAAAAGCTCAATTTCAGCAATCGCCAGGCTCAGTGAGGTCATGTTGTCATCCTCAGATATGTTAGGCACACTGCAAGCTGCATATTTTGGGAATGCACATCAGCAATCAGTTCTGCAACATATGGACTGTGTGAGCTTTTGCATTGTCTATCATGGCTGCTGCATTCGCCTCTACCGCAATTGCATTTCCAGGGCAAAAGTTTCAGCAGGCTTCCAGACAATGTGCTTGTAACATGCTCATGAACTCCCATTCACTGTGGGCAAAACCTAAATTTGTGCACAGAAAACAGGTAATTGCAAATCCACTGTCCAATCTGTGTGCAAAAATCTAAGTCCTGATTAAATTTGTCCCCACTATCTAATACTACCCTTTGCAAAGCAATGGGGGTACTCTGAGGAGGAAAGACATTCTGTAAAATCAATTTTTCCTAGTCATGAAAGGACGTTATCTTTTTGTTTGGTTGGTTCTTACATGAAGAAGCAGAGAGAGGCAGTTCCGTGAATGAGGAGTTCCCGTTTATGAGGATGCCAAAATCTAGAGAGGTACTTTTCCAAAGACAATAAACTTCCAGTACCGATGGCATCCCAGGTAATGTCTGGATTGAGTGCCTTGTGTCCAAATGGGTAGATCACAAGATTAGTGGTTTCTGACTAAGTAAGATAATCAAGGCAGATATTTTTCCTATGCTGAAGTTAAAAAAAGGAACCAATAGCACTGGCATAAACCTACCCTACAGCAGGCTTTTCCCTAACCACTAATGTGCCAGTCTGCAGTGCCCCTCTTAGTCTAGTATTGGGCACACACAACTCTACCATTGCTGCCCGTCCTGAACTGTGGCACCCCTATTATTCTAGTCTTGCATCCACCTATAGTTTTGCCAGAGCGTCTAAACCTTGGCCTGCAACACCAGCTGCTACTCCTGACTTGAGCTTGTCCAGAGCTGCGACTGGCTCTTACTGCTAGTCGTCTTGGTAGTTATTAGTCACATGGACGACTCCCAGCTCACTTAGAACAATGAATTAATGGAGAATTTCCACCTGCCATATTACCCAGGTAAGCACCAAATTGAATTTTGTCTGTCTCCCGCCAATGCACTTGTGACAGCCACCATCTAGGAACAACCAGCGCAGGGACCTTGAGCCCTAAAAGCATGAGCTAACGGCTCCTTAATATCTGTATCAGACTCATATCCTCTGTGGATCATCGCAGAGTGGGTTCTATAAACACACTCATCGGTGAGTTACACATATACACTAGAGCTGGGTGAATACCAAATTTTTTGGTTCGCTGGCAGCTCCAAAAACACTGGGGAAACCCCAAAAACCGCAATTTTTTTTCAAAATTTTCAGTGACTCGAAATGTTTTTGAAAACATTAACCTCAAGTCGAATAAAACATTTTGCCTGATACAAATTGAAACGTTTTGCTTTGATTTCAAGCATTTAAAAAAGTTTAGAATTTTTAGTAAAGTGAGAGGAAAATTTGAAATGAAAAGTCATTTTGAACCAGAAAATCAAAACATTTCATTTTAAAATGTTGAAATGGCACATTTTGATTTTTTCTGATTTTTTTTCACTGAAACAAATGGGCAAAGCTAGCACAAATTCACAAAATGTGTCAGAGCTGCCGAATCTGCATTTTTCATTAAAAAAAAAAGTTTGGGTCAAAAGTTTTGCCAAGTTTGAATGAGCACACTTGATTTTTCTCACCGTGAGCTCAGCCAATGCTATGTACCATAAAAAAGTAACATCAGCAAAAGCCAGGGTTGTCAACTCTTATGTTTGTATCCTAAGTCACATGATATGTGTTGTCTTCCTTGTCACCTCAGCTCCTGGAGTCAAGTGATTTTGAGAGAATCTCCACTTTCATTTTAAAAAAGGAAGTTTCTCGCCCTTGAAAATAAAAGCTGTAGAATGTCACCCAAATGTACCCCAAAGACTCAGAAACCAGGAGGCGAATCAAAAGACCCCCAAAATGATCTTTTACAATTTTTAAAAATCTCTTAATTGGCTCAGCAATCTTGTGATTTTTGACCCCGTGGGGCTGGCAGTACTGATGCCATGCAGGCCCTTTGAATGCAGAAGTGAGAGCCTGGCTGACAGGGGGTCAGACCAGATAAAGTAACCACCGTCCAGCTGTACGAATGTCCAACTCTCTTCTATGTTACACCTGTGCTTGAAAACTTTTTCCTTTTACTCAAATCTGTTTGTAGTTTCTTTTTTCCCCCCCCTCTCTCTGTTGTGCCACCCCACAAGGTCTTCTGAGAAAGAATGAAAGCCTCTCTGTTTTTAATCAACCTAATTAGTGGATCTTTAATGCAATTAGAGAGAAATTTTACTGCCCCCCTCCCTCCCCGTATCAATTAAAGGACCACTGTTGCAGGGTAAATTTCTAATCCATTTAGAGCTGACCCTTCCTCCATTCCCTCCCTTCTCCTTCTCCTCCCTGGCAGAGGGTTGCTTCCTTCTCCATTTTCTTTAGGAGTCTGTTCAAACAGCACATTGTGAAGAGTAAATAAATTACTCTCTGCCCTCTTGCCCTCTTTTCTATAGCAGCCGGCCCTGTTCCAAGCAGCTGCCTTTATTGTACATTCAGACATGGGTGGGAGGGAAGGGAGACAAAGGCCCATGCTGCAGGCCTGCACGCTCCCAGGTCAGGAGGGGTCATGCTGCGCATTCTTCCTTTCTTCGTTCCCTCTTTCCCTGCTCTAGTTGTGTTGCTTCGCTTACGTTTGGGCCGCCCTGCATTTATTTATGTTTTTAACTCACTGCTGGAGCCCGTGGGCCTAGTTCTTCATTGCCCTAATGCCCCAGCTCAGAGTAGTAGCGTGTTCCACTCCCTTTGTGTCTGACTGCACATGGCTCAGAGAATCCGTCCCCATTTCTAGTGCCTTGCCAACTGCCTTTCCCCTGTGGTCCCTCTCCAGCCTGTGGCTCTAGACTTCTCTCTGTGTATCCAAATCCACGGTACACAGAGTGGTAGCCAGTCTGAGGAATATGAGGCGCTGGAGGCCAAGGCAATGACTTATATTATTCGCTAGTTTTCACCCCGAAGGACAACGTGATTTTTGCGGCAGAAAGGCCAAAGGCTGGAGAAATTGTGCAACTCCATGAGACTAGGCAAAGTCATAGACTGTGTTTTTCCTTAATTCCATAAACTTTGTCAGGGTTGTCACCCCCGCTGGATATTTTACCCAGGTTTCATAGATTTTATAGCCAAAAAGGACCATTGGGATCATCTAGTTTGACCTGCTGCAGAACACAGGCTAGAAAATTTCACCAGGGATTCCTTCATAGAGCCCAGTAACTTGTGCCTGAACTAAAGCATGTTGACTTGTAGCCTCCTGAGAGGTGTATGTGCTCTAGCCTTTGCGTCCTGGAGGATATATGGCACACTTCTCTTTTCCTCCCAGCTGATGCACCATTCATGTGGTACACAATCCTGTTCCCACTAAAGTCTATGGCAAAACTCAGTGGGTGCAGAATGGGACCCATAGTTCAGGGATCCAGCATGTTCCTTCCAGCTCAGGTGATGCAACGTGGAAAGAGAGAATCTGTAACAAGATCTCGGCTGGGTGGTCCAGGCTTCCCAAGTTTAGTGCTAGCCGTGACAGAGACATCAGAACTGTCGTTTGAAACAGATCTGAACTGAAAAAACAGAGCAGAACACCCCCCAAAACCCTTTCCTGAGCTAAAAGTTCCTGGCTCAGATCCATCTCTTGCTTTGATAGAAGGAAGAGCAGGGCATTTGCTTGATAGTTGCTGAGCATGGGAAAGAAACTAGCCAGCAAACAGCCAGGGTCCCAAATTTTTTGAAACGTATGAAAATAGGCTGACCTAGCAAACACTGTGAGTGTTAATTTCATTCTACATGCGCTGCTTATGCACAGAAAGCCAAGCAAATCGCAGCATCTGGGACCATTCCGTCAAATGGAACACCTGAGCTAACACAGCGAGAAGTGGCAGCAGGTGAGGCTGGAGACAAGCTAACCTGTTTGCTGACATGCTCATTGGAAGGAAGGGAAAGAGACAGGGAAGAGAAGTGGTTGGTGGCTTTTCTTTTATCCCTTTGCAGGTTGGTGCAAAAGGGCTTGTTTGTACAGGCAAAGGCAAACAAAGGGGAACTCAGGACTAAAGTGTGGGTGACAGGTGCTGGAAACGTGTCCAGTGCTAGCAGCCTGGCTGCTTCAGGCTATAGAATCACCTGTAGAATAGCTCTGCAGGAGAAACAAGAGTAAGCAAGGACAGCAGGTGAGTTAAGCCTTGCAAAGTTATCCTGCAACTGCTTATACCTCCAGTGCAAACACAATTAGATTCATTGCTGCTTTTTCTAGGTAGGCAGGAGGATTTTCACATCTCTGATCGCCCAGCCTCGCACAGAATTACAAGGTCCTTCTCTCACGGATCACTGAGCTCCTGCACTTTCATAATGAACCTGTGTTTAATGCTTGACTTCTCTGTGTCATGTTTAATTATGGCAGCTGTAACTTTCTCGTTGCTTGGCTTGAAATAATATCTAAGTGCTTCTGTGCTTCAGAGACTCACTGTTCTTTTTTCTCTCATTAGAGTTTCCTTAAAGCTGGTGTGAGTGCCTCTATAAACAATGATGTAGCTAGTTCCTGTGCATTTGTCCCAGTGCCTCAAATTTCAAGCAGACTGTAAATGAAAAAATATATCTCCAATCTACTCGGCATCTGAAATAACATGAATCAAAAATATATAAGGAATAGTCTGCTAGAACTCTACCTGATATAAATCAATGTTGGTGGAGCTATGCTGATTTTCACCAGTTGTGGATCTGGGGGCCCATAATTTTTATATGAAAAATTAAAATACCACTGAGAATATTTTCTTCTGGGAGTCCACCCAAAACTTGGCAGCCTCGGTCAGGACAAAAACAACAAAACCAAACCTCTCCATAGGAAAAGATGATATAAAGGTTACTAAGGAGACTATAGAGAGATGCTATTAAGTAATTGAAGTTGCACGCATCCAGTGACAATGAACAGCGTGTAGTGATGCAATCGTCCAACACAGTCCAGGATACTTGATGCGTTTGTCAAGGACGCTCTCAGTAGCATGGATTCCATAGCTGGAGTAGGCCTTGTAGCACGAGGCACCTTCACAAATCCATTGATGCCGTTCAAGGCTGTCCCCTTCAAACACAATCACTGGTGTGTGTGTGTGTGTGTGACATTCCCATGCATACAATTCAGGAGTAATGGGAAGACAAAAGAGTTTTCTAATATTCTGAAATAACTACAAAGGCCAAATGCAACCAGAAATGTTCTTTGGGGAATGATAGTATTATTATTATTATTTCTCAAACTCGGGTACATAAAAATGAGGGTTTATTACATTAATCCTGGATTCTCAGAATTGTGTGCTCATATTTGCACATGCAAAAATGTCCATGCATCTCTAGGCATGCCACGGCATGTGTGTATTTACTCTGTTTCCACACACCGCCATAGTCAGTGCACGTGCCGGTGATCAGCGGAACGTGTAAATGGTCATTTGTCCATATGCTTACGGTGGTGACTTCACACACAGCTGAGATTGAATCCCCTTGCTTTATCAATAGGAAGGAACAACTTCTTCTCTTAGTCCCCGGGGGCCTTGGTCTCATTGAAGTCCATCAGAACTGAGGCCTGACTGGTTCAGTGTCTCTAAGGTTTCAGTGCCAAAGGTTGCCGATCCCTGTTTTGGAGGAAGATGAGAGAAACCTTGCAATAGGTAGTTACAGAATATTCTGCCCATCATGAAAGTCTCACCACTAATAATTAGGGATCTGTTTCATCCTGAAGCATGAGGGTTTATATCCCTTTAAAACCCTTTCTACTTATAAGCATTAGCTATTACAACTGGGTAGTCTTGCCATCCACATAAATATGCAATCCTTTTTTTTAATCTTGCTGAGTTCTTGGTCTCCACAACATCCTATGGCAGCAAGTCCCAGAATCTGGATGCATGCTGTGTGAAAAAGTATTGCCTTTATGCAATTTTGAATTTGTCTCCTTTCAGTTTCATTGAATGTGGATCCAAACTTTTCCATGCCAAATTCAGGAGTTGGGAGAAGCTGGGATCTCTTGACCCTCCCTGAGGAGAAGGGAGTGTGCCATGGTGTCTCATGGTACCAGGTGTAACCATCACAGGGCAGTCAGAGGATTTGGCCCACTGGAGTATTGGACTGACTGACTGGAAACAAACAAGGGTTTATAATGGCAGCAAGAGCAATTTTTTAAACCTGTTTTGACACTATGTCCCCCCTTGAGGCGAGGCACATCCCACAAGCCAACTTTTAAAACAAACGGACTTTTATGTTTTTGCCAACTTGTGAGAGAAGGGGGCTTTGAGATGGCAGAGATCAAGCCACTTGTAAAAGCAAACACTTTCAGTCTCACCACATCTGCACTCCCAAACAAAGAGAAGCAAATGTTCCCCTTTTTTCAGTTTATCTCCCTCTATTTTTTTTTTCTTTTAAATAGAGATTTTGTTCTGGTGAAAGTGGAGAGACTGGTATCTCTTTCTTAATTGAAGTTTAGCTACCTATATAACCAAGGAAATTGCAGTGTGAACACACACCCAGACACTACTAATGACATTCGCTACAACCTGCCAGGCTTCCTGGCTAGGAGTAAAAATTAATTCATCCAATGTAACTCTGAAACACAGCCCTTGGTCTCTAGAGACAACTGCTGTTATTCTAAGCTTTGAAATTCTAGGGGGTGCTATTAATATTGGACTTTTTTTCTCTGCCTCTGAAAAGATTTTAACCTAAACAGTGCATGAATACAGGAGAGACAGCATGTATAATAATAACAATATAGGGAGATATACCTATCTCATAGAACTGGAAGGGACCCTGAAAGGTCATTGAATCCAGCCCCCTGCCTTCACTAGCAGGACCAAGTACTGATTTTGCCCCAGATCCCTAAGTGCCCCCTCAAGGATTGAACTCACAACCCAGGCCAATACTCAAACCACTGAGCTATTCCTCCCCCCAGAGTCCCAGCTATTATTTTGCAAGGGGAGATCTAGGGTGATTTTAGCAATCACATTCTCCCGCTTGAACATCTTTTCTTTTTCCATGATGAGTCTTCCCAGTCTGACAAAGCAGTTCTCTGTATAACAACGTCACATCGTAGGCGGAACCATCAGGTACAAGGTAAAAAGAGGGGAAATCCCTTTTATTATTTGTTTATCTCACACACTTCCAAGGTACCTGCTGCTGTAGGGTCTGAGCATCACGTAACACCGGCATAAATCAGATGGAAGCCATATGTTATAATAGACAACACACCAGTGATGGTTTATTAGTTATAAACTCAATCAACTGTGAACAAATCTAAGGTTCCCTGGACTTGCGGGCTTTACTGCACATTGTTATTTGAGAGACCTGAATTGTGGTCCAGCCAGGAGCCGCTATGCCTCCCGCTAACCTTCTCTTCTTGTCCCCTGGTCTAATCAAGTGGGGATCTACGTCCTCTCATTTTCCATTTGCACTTACTTCAAAATTCAGCTCCTTGAGTTGACCCTAGGGCCCACATTCTGTCAAGAGCCCCGCACTTTGGGTGCACGTTGGCTGCTGAGCTGTTTGGAAAATCTGGCCTCATTTGTGGGTGCCGAATGACTTGAAAATTTGGCCTCACACACGTCTATGTCTGGCCCTCAATGCCCCCTCTCCCCAAGAAGAGAGGGGTGGGCTTTGTCTTGTAACTTGCCTAGGTCTCCTCCACTCTTCCCTCCTTTTAGAAATGAGCAATGGCAGGACATTATAATGCTGGGGGACTTTGGTCCCAACCACCAGACTGAAGAGGAAAAAAATGGGGGAGGGCATTCTCCTGGAATCAAATGCCCTGTAAAACCAGTCAAAGAGACCATAGCACATAATTATAAATACATGGTGGGGAGAGGGTGTCAAACGTGGGTGAAATAAACAAGAGTGAACAGCATCTCCATAGCAGCCCCACCTTCCATGGGGCTAAAGAAGAGAGCTTGTCTCTTTAAAAGGGCCTGGTTATAAAACTTCTCTATAGTGTTAAGAGGCCTTTCTCCTGAGAGGAGGGGATGGCAGGCACTGGGAGTCTCTGAATTGCAGTTTGAAGCATTTACAGCCCAGTCAATCCTAATTCATTATTAGCTGTAATTGTTTCAAAGAAAGTGTCCACTGTTATGTAAAACACGGTCCCAGATGCTCCTAATGGTTCAGACTCTCTGATTGCTATAATTTGCAAAGCTTTTCCCTTTTTTTCCCCTCTGTAGTTATGTTCTGCCTTTTACAAAAGGGAGCGAGAGAAAAGCACGTCATTAGAGGAAAATAATAACGTTGTACCTGAAAGTCCATTAGTGAGGCACATATAAAAGTATGCATCTGGCCTCACTGAATCCAGTGGGCTAGTCCTGATTCACACACAAACACACACCGGGGGGGTGAACGAACACACACACACACACACACCAACACTACCAAGAGAGAAGAATAGTGCAGATTTGCTGAGGTTAAAAAACAACCTCAAAACCTGAGCTGTGCAACATAAAATGGCAATAAACCAGTCTGGCCACTGGGAAATATAAATAACCAATGCCCCTAATAAATATACACGGTCTCCCTGGCAATAGGAAATTGACCATCGGCTGGTGTATAACAATTCTTAACTGGCAAATTTGACAGGGCGATGATTTTGTTGGGGTAGAGGTTTGGGGGTATTTTGTTTCTCTTTCTTTCTTTTGACACACACAAATCCAACTCCCCTCCTCTGTGAAAGTATTTTCCCTGTTATTGTACAGACACAGCTGTACTGAGTGCACATAACACTCGTCCTAACTCCATTTGCAAGGTCCAGCATACAGAAAACAGGACTTGAAGGTGATGATCCTTGCAATAATGTACTGTTGTCTTTGACCTCCATTGCTATTTTTTAATGTAATGGAGTCAAGCTTGGAGCAGTTGTGGTGGGGACAGGCACTCATGACTCTCAGGGGCTAAGCTGACCACCGCACAAGTTAAAGCAGCCCTGTGGGTGCTCTAACTTACACTAGCTAGAATGATTCCCAAATGACTGGTCTACCAGTCAAGCAACACCCCTTCGTGTCCCCCAACCTGCCACTTCCCTACTACAGAATACCCTTGTTCTGAGAGGCGAGGAAGAATGGGAGCGGGTAGCTTTGCCTGATCAAACAGATTGCATTGCTAGCATGGCACAAAGAAGACTTCTGCCAAGCCAAGGATCTGGTCCAGTATTTCTATTACATTCGTGTCCAGAGGCCCCAGTCGTAACTGGGATGCCGTTGTGCTAGGAGCTAATACTTACGTAGACATGGCCCCGGCCCCACAGAGCATACAGGACAGATTGTTTGGTTTGGCTGAGCCATGCTGGACATAGGGCCAGGAAGGGGAGGAGGTGGGGAAGTTGGCTTTACCTCGCCTGCCTTCCTTCCTGCTCCTGGGGAGAGGACAGACCTCAGTACCCCTGAAAATCAGGCACACGGTGGGTGATTCAGTTCTGTGTCTTCAGGAGGTTTCGCAGTGCCTGATCCAGGGGTTTTAGTGCTCTTTTACACCCCTCCATCATTTTTACCCCAAGCAAAGAGGGGGGGAGAATGGCTGCCATGATAATTTCCAGCTGTGATTTAAGGGAGCGAAGATGAATCCAGTGATCTTTCAACGTATTTCCCCAGGCAGAACTTGTACTAGGATGGTAGTGACTGAAGTTGTTGCTTTCTGACAGCTATCTGATGATCTTTGTGAAATAGCCTCAGACCAGTTCCTAATGGATAAGTGTACACATTACAAAAACTGCCATCAGAGCTGGCACCTTCAGTCCCAATTTCTATGCAATCCCTGATCTCCCCGCTTGGACTAAAGTGGCCTTTTCCCCTCAAAAAGGTGATGCTCCTTTCTCTAGGTCATTGTTGGTAGAGTCAGACATGACTGTAGGAAGTCAGACAGAGTCACATAGGAAAACGTGCCCTGCTACCCTCTATGCCGTGCCTGGCTTATGGATGAATTGAAGACTTCAGTGTTCAGGGCTGTTTAGCCGGGCATTTTCCACTCATCCCTTTTAAAAGATCTAATCTTTGGCAATTCCCTTCCTCAAAATATCTTAAAACACTTTTTAATTTAGAAAAAACTTGTCTGGAAAGTGCTGGATTCTCTGAGGATAAATGTGCCATCGCCTGTGTCTGGCAGCTGTTACAAGTTCATAAGCTATCATCGTGTGAACTTTTCTCCTATTCATTGGTCTGGGTTTTTTGTTTTTTTTTAAAAAGGAGGCCAGATCAAGGAGGAGCAAAACTGAAGCACAAAGGCCAATGTCGAGAGTGAGACAGAACTAGGGAAGGGACTCCATGAATTAAAGGTTTGCCCTTTCCCCTCTGCTCTCCCAGTTCAAGTACAAAGTTAGCTCTGGAGTAATATACACATGAAAGAGGGCAGTGATTTCAGCTCAGAGACCCCACTTCCCACCAAACTCCCCCTACCAACCCACCCCAGAGTCAGACCCTTCAGGGCTGTGGAAGGTTCTTTGTCCTGGAAAGACTGAGAGGAATGATTTAGCAGGATGGCTGACTTACCTTTCATCTCCAGGGAGGGTGGTCCTAACAGGCCATGGTTGAGGTCATCAGACGAGCAGAATGTGACATTACTTGTATGTTTGGAAATCTCAGGAGTGGCTTTTCAATGGAAAGAAAGGCAAACCAAAGGTGGTTTGAAAGGTCTCCTCTCCCTGGGTTTCCCTCCCTGAGGTAGTGGTTGGAAATCTGCTAACTTCCCTGGAAGTGGTGGGACCAGGGGACTTTCACATCTTAGGAACTGTTTTCCAATCATGATTAGAGCAGGTGACAGAGAGTCAGGTATCCTGGGTTCTAATGCTAGCTCTGCAGACATCTCATTTGTATGGCCTTAGGCATGTCACTTAACTCTCTGTACCTCCCCGTATGCATTGATAAAAATGGGTCTGACATTACTCACCCTACTTCATGGGGTGTTGTATATGAATGAATGGGTATAAAGCGCTTTGAAATCTTAAGACAAAATACACTGTAGAGTGAAAATACTATGTACATGACTATAACAATGTCTCTTTAGGACTTAGAGGAACAGAACATTCTCCATTCAAGAGCAACCCAGCAGGATCATGGGGACAAGACAAGTAACTAGTCTGCAGAAGAGAAGAATGAGGGGGGATTTGATAGCTGCTTTCAACTACCCGAAAGGGGGTTCCAAAGAGGATGGATCTAGACTGTTCTCAGTGGTACCAGATGACAGAACAAGGAGTAATGGTCTCAAGTTGCAGTGGGGGAGGTTTAGGTTGGATATTAGGACAAACTTTTTCACTAGGAGGGTGGTGAAGCACTGGAATGGGTTACCTCGGGAGGTGGTGGAATCTCCTTCCTTAGAGGTTTTTAAGGTCAGGCTTGATAAAGCCCTGGCTGGGATGATTTAGTTGGGGATTGGTCCTGTTTTGAGCAGGGGGGTGGACTAGATGACCTCCTGAGGTCCCTTCCAACCCTGATATTCTATGATTCTATGAACTATGGAAATCAGGTGTCTCTCTGTTGTCTGGACTTCTTGTGTGTGATACTGGGACCTATCTTAGTGCAGTGCATATAGTCCTTGCATTGTGACACTGCAATGTGGTTGTCATGCAAAGGGTGACATCAAACTTCAGATGCAGATGATAGAAGGGACATGTGGTGGGATTGGTATGACCTGGATGAAGATTTTTGTTAACAGGCAAGAAGATGCAATAATGGGGAGAAATTGGGAGGGCAAAGCTAAAAGCTACAAATTAGAATAAGAAATTGTACAGCGCTGGCAGCTAGGAAGCTCAAAACCCTACCCAACCCCACAATGCTCACATACAAACCAAGACATGTTTCTTGTTTGATTTTTTTCATCCCAATTAGCTCTCTTTGTTCTTTCATCACAGAAATTGTTTGTGCCTTTAACAAACAGGCCACATTTGCAATGGCTTTTTGCACAAACAATGCTGCTCGGTTTATAGAACTTAAAGGGAGTATTTCATGCATCCTCTCCTTTCCTTTCCCCTGCTTCTGCAGAATAACTTAAAAGTCAGTGATTCCGACTGCAATTATAACCTAAAAGCACAAATAAAAGATAAGCGGGCATCCTACTGTTTTCCATTTGCATCCATGTCACATGGGAGGGGGGGGGGGGGACCTGCTTTTAAGAAACATTGAATCTGAGGATCTCATACAACAAAAACAGAAAAATTATTACATCAGTTGCGGCAGTTCTGAGTCACTGTCTGAGTTGCCAGAAAGAGCTCAGTCAGAAAACAGGGAACCGCTCTGGTTCAGAAAGAGGTGCTAAGAATTGACACCCAGGGTAATCCACCCTACCTATGATACAGAACAATGCGGTCACTGAATTCTGTGCAGTGACAAGAGACAGGAGTGGTTTCTTTTCATGCAACAACATGTAGGCATTAATATGTGTTAGTGTGAACTTTGCCATTGCATTATAAACACCTGTTACAAATTTCCAACCAAAATAGCAGGAGATCTTCTGTCGAGTGCACAGCTGACATCAAGTTACCCCTGAATGCAGGGCAAACCTTCAAACTTCTAGTTCCTGTGTAAAGTTATCCAAGTTTTCCTCTGATTATGAATGATCCCTCTATCTGGAAGCCACATGTGGTCACTTGCTTTAAGTGCCGTAACATTACCTTTCTTGGGAGGAACAAACTGCCACACTCCTCTACCAGCTAAGATTTCCAGGAAAAGTTTCTTAGCTCCTGCTTTAGTAGGGTGAAATCACATCTCCCAGCCAGATTTGGGTTTCTTTGTCTTTAGAGCCAGCCAGGAAATGATTTGTGTTCCCATGAAAATTTCAGATGAAAACAAACAAGTTTTGGTGGTCAGTGACTCCCCCCCACCCCCCAAATGTTTTGGCCTTTTCATCAAACCCCTCCCCGCCAAATTTGGGGAGCTTAGCTGAAATGCATGGTTTCAGATGACCAAATAGTGAAAAATATGCAGTTTTCAGCCAAAATGTTACGCTCTTTGGTTGCTGAAAACTAAAAGTTTTTCAGTTTGGGTTCCGGGGGGGGGGGGGGGGGGGGGTCTTGAAAAAACAAAAAAAATGTCAAAAATTGATATTTTCCATGGACATTTCCATATTAATCAAAAGGCCATTTTGGAAAAACAAGAACAACAACAACAACCTGAAAGTAAAATTTTGATCAGCTCTATTTGTCCACCTTCTGTACTGTCTCTGCTCTGAGATTTATGGATGGATTGATTTTAAAATACAGGGATTCAAACTGCTCTCAGGAGTATCAAAAGAGAAAAAATTGAGCTGGAGAGAAGTGGAGATGGTTACTGTCTAGGAAGAAAGCTGGTAGTTTGGGACGACATGAATTTAGCCTGCTGGGTGCACTCCCCTTTCAGCAGTGTAATGTGGCTCAAATTCATTCCCATTGTAACGTCACTGAAGCTATTGAAATTAGATTAGAGATGAATAGGGCCCACTAAGTTTTGACTGGGACAGATGGCCATTCCTGGACTCAGGATGCTGGCTCGGACGTTTGATCTGGTCTGACAAACCTGATGTTCCTGTGTGTCATTTGAAACTTGAAAGAGGAAGTACATGAGGCAGAGAGAAACCCCTGGCTGGTTAAATGTTCCCAATGCGGAACAAAATCTATATAAAACTTCATATACATGATCACATCTATTGCATATTTATGGAATGTGGACACAAACCCCTCCAGTTCATAATTGGTATGAAACTAGCTCGGTAAATATCTCAGAGCTGTTACGTTATTATTCCTGTCTGAATTCACAGTATTTTAAACAGATGACCCAGAAGCCGGAGGGTTATGTTATGGTCACTGTCATGGCCCAAGTGCAGGAAGAAACTCTGAGGGACACCCTTGAAAGACATTTATGATCTAAGAGCAAGATGGACTCCTGACCAGTGCAACTCGACCTGAATCAAAACCCAGGATCCAGCCCAACCTGAAACATTATGGGAGCCTGGAGACCAGTCTGGATTCAGATCAGAATTTCACAGTCGGTCCTTACAACGAACACCCCAAGATTTGTCTTTTTCTCTTCTCTAGCGTTTTGCATCTCAGAATCTCTCAAAGCACTTGATAGTTAATGGTTTAAGCCTCACAACGCCGCTCTGGGATAGGCATTATTGTCCCCGTTTGCAGAGGAAGACTCTGACTCGGCAAGTGGTTACGTGAATTGCCCGAGGTCAGTCTGCATGGCTGTTACAGAGCAGGAGGACAGCCTGGGTCCCAGCTCCATCCTTTAACCATAAGCCCTCTTTCTTCTGCCCAGAGGCCTTCACTCTGCCATTGGCTGAGACTGTCGGAAACAGAAACCCTGTGGCAGGGGATGGCACTTTGTTTTTCCGCTAACCTAAGGACAACTCTCAGCATGAGTAGGTCTCAGATTCACAGCACTGGCCAGTACAGAATGGGATGGAGAGAGCCAGGTTTCCCATCCCTGCTCAGGCTGGGGAAACAAAGCAGATGTACTTCAGGTTCTCTGGCAATTTGTGAACAAAGTCCTTTCCCCTCGCACTTCTCCCCCACTCCCAGCCCAGGCAGCATGTGATTTGCATACAGATGCTTCGGAAAGCCTCACCACCACTGAAGTTGATTGGAGGGGCTTGGGTGTGGGAGTGGGGGGCCAGGGGATAGAAAGGAGGTGAAGCTGGCCAATGTGTGACCACCTAAAATCTCTGTCTAGTAGTCGCAAGCAAGTCTGCTGACTCCCAGAGCCCAGGTGGCAGGACAATGGCCATTCAGAAAGGGCTATTATTGTCCTTGGAGTTTGTCTCTTCCCCCTCCCCCAACCTCCTTGCTTCAAGAGCAGAGGGGTGGCTGAGCCCTACAGGAACACATGGCGTAGCATTCACTGCTAGCTGCCCTTGAGCACTTGCCTTGTTCTTTTTTGGCAGGGGTGGGGAGGGGAAGTTGGTGCTTTTGTCTGAGTGTTTGCACTCAAATATCCCCCTCCTCTCAGTTAAATTTGTGGGCTTTTACTTTCTACTGGGATTGGGACTAAGGATTTGATTTGATCCCGTACAAAGACAAAGACAAAGTCTGTCTACTTTTTTCCACAGCTTTCATCCTCCTCTTTGTGCTGTTATCTCTCTCCTTCCCTCCTGCTTGTGCGCTCGCTCTTCTTCACTCTCCCGCTTTTCCACCCCACAGGCTTTCTTCTCTCATCTTGTCATCTTTCCGTCCTTTTCTCTTTCTCCATTCTGCTTGGTTTTCCTCAAAGGGTTGGATGTTACTTTAAGGCAATTTTTTGATCGTCTTCACAAACAATCCCAGAGTATGGGTTACAGGGCCCTACCGATGCCTGTGTGGCTGTGTAAATGTATCTGGGTGGTGTCTGTCTGTATCCAAATCACACAAGCTCTGTTCTTTCCCATCCTCACACTTGATCTGTTCTCTGCTCTGCAAAACCCATCCCCATTTTGTGCCCTAAGATGAGCTGGGCAAAAATGCCAAGACCATATGGCCATGAACTTTTGTTTGAATTTTTAAATGAACTCCGTTGTTCTATCCCTCTTTTGCGTTTGCCTTCAATGAATATTCCAGCAACTGAGTTTCATGCTCAAGAGCATATGGGGGAAGTGCAATCCGAGAGCAAATTATAAAATTCACATGCACAAATACTCATATCAGGAGTGGTTGCATGCTCATCCAATCAGCAAACAGAAAAGATATCATGTGACACAACTTGACAAGAAAGCTCAAATTTTGATTCTTAGCAATGAAAAATATTGAAAGGATATCCATCAAATACACTTAAATAATGAATAAATAAAGGGAAATGGTGATTGACTAATGAATATTCCTTGAGCAGGAGAAGAGGATAAATTTGTCAATACATTATTTGCACAGCTGTATCTCCTAGCATTTTGCAGCATTAAGGAAACTGATCTTGTATATGCATGAAACAGGAGAGACGCTAAATTCATCCCATTCTTTGAATCCCAGTTGTAGTCTCTTGTCTTTGCTGCTGGAATTCAAATCCCAGTTGGCATATGGGAAAAGCACGAGCACTGGAATTGGCTCCACTGGTTTTGAATGGCGTACAGTGAGGTAAGACAAAGGAACCACAAACATTCGGTGTTAACTAAGAGCTCGGCAAAAACAAACCATGTGTATTTAAAAAAACAACACAACACGAAGTCATCAGTGGAAATGACTTTGCTCATGCAGTGTCCCTGGAGTTGCTGCTGTTACTATTGTTATCAAATATCATGCATGACATCCCCAATGTGCAGTCTTGGCAAACAGTAAATTGAATTCCCTCGTCACGTGTACTCTTAAGAGGTGCTTGCCATGCACATAGCCTTGGTATAAATTAACTGAATATGTCATGCAATTGTTACATTGTTCCATAGGCTCTTCTGAGTTGACCCATTCAACAGCTGTTTATTTGCATCAATTTCCCTTTGCCAGTGTAACATGGCGCACTCTAGATCTGAGCAGATGTGTTTGGAGTAGGTTGTTTCTCTCTTCTTTCAATCAAGAGGGACTGATCCAGGCAGAATGTTAGCTGTTTTCAGGGAATCCTTCAATGTTTCCAGTCACTATTTAGGTCATCAGTGGCCATATTTTAAGCCTTGAAGTAACCAGTAACTTTCCTCTTTTAATGTTATACATGAGAAGATCTGCACTCAAGAAAAAACAGTGAATGGGATGGAATATCTACAAGAGACTTTCCTGAAATAGTACCTGCTTCAAGTCCGATAGTTGTGGGTGAGCTAGAAAGTCCTATGGCCTCTGTTATGTAGGAAATCAGACTACATGATCACAGGAGTCCCTTGTGGCCTTACAAATCTATGGATCTATGAATAAACTTAGCAACATCATTGCTTTGAGTTCCTCCAGGAAGAAAGCCATTGGGTGAAAGGCATTTTTGGTATCCTTATCAGTAATGTACTATAATATATTTTGTCTCCTTCTCATAATGCTACACCAGAGATGAAGTGGGGCCATCTTTCCTTGTTTGGCAGGCTGGATAGGGTAACAAGGAGCCTGTAGCAGGGTGGCTACCCCACTCCTGCCGGGAAGGGCTTAAAACAGCCCTGGCAGAGGGCTGCAGCTCTAAAAGCTAGGCTGATTGGGGAAGCAGCCACAGCAGGGCCATGCCCCAATCAGGCCACAGCTGGCCTGTATAAAAAGGCTGGGAGGCAGAGGCCAAACAGTCTCTCTCTGCACTCAGAGAGAGAAGGGCCTGGCTGCAGGGAGCTAAGACAGAGTACCTGGGTGGAGCAGGGCTGGGGAAAGGCTGAGGAGCTGGGGAGCTCAAGCCTGGATAGCCCCAGGCTGCGGCCTAGTAGGAGGCCAAGGGGTACTGGGGGTTGCAGAGGGCAGCCCATGGGTAGGCCAAGGCAGCAGGTCCAAACCCAACCTTGCCTGTGATGAGTGGCCTATACCGCAGTCTGCCCCAGAGAGCGGGGGCTAGTTGGTGACTGGCAGTGGCCTTATTCTGAGGTGAGGTAGGGATAGTGGGTGGGGGTTCCCTGGGGAGGGGAGACCCTAGTACTGAGGGGTGTACTGCCAGGGGGGCAGCACCCTAGATACAAGAGCACTGGGGTCCAGGAGGGACATGGGGGGGCCAGAGGTCAGACGGATCACCGGCTTGCAAGGGGCGCTGCAGGATGCTGGAAGAGCTAATTCCCAGAAATCACCAGGGGCGAGTGCGCTCCTCTAAAGAGCCACAGACTAGGTACTTAGATATCTGAATGACCTAAATGGTATCCACAAATTATTGTGAAACAAAACCGCACCTGCAATTATTTGCACTTGTAATTTGTGGGAGCAAAAATTAAGGTCTGTGATTAAAAACCTGGCCCAAACCAATGCCAATGAACTCTTTTGTTTCAAAAATTCAGTATTTCAAATTTTTGCTTTGAAATATTTTACAGTGATGGAGAGTTCCACCTCCAAAGTCAGCAATTCTTTGGACTGTAAATTGTCTGATACACCATGCAAGGCTTTACTTATCTATCATATCGCCTATCCAATGGCATTGATGTATTTTACAAACATCAGTGAATTACAAAAGATGACCGATTGGACCCCTCTTTCGGGGTGCCACTGGGTGTGCTGGGGTCTCACTGAGCTGGCCTGTCCCACCAGCCTGGGTTCCCCTTACTCTGTGCTGCTGTGAAAGGCTCTCAAGCTCCTTTCCAGCACATACACAGGTAGGGACACACCCAGCTGTAGAATCACACAGAGTCTGTGATCAGCTCTCTGTGGGAGGACTCAGCTAGGGGATTGCCCAACACTCCTGTGCACACACCCTCTGGAGGGTAAACCCCAAATTATATTGTCTTGTGCTGTATAGAGATCTATATAGGACAAGCTCATGGAAATCACCCACTCCCTCAATGTGGAGGAAGATATGCACAGCTCTTTGCCCCCCCCCCCCATCTCCCCAGTTATGAATTGCACAAACTGGGTTTTCAAAAACAAAATAAGTTTATTAACTACAAAGGATGAATTTTAAGTGATTATAAGGGATAGCAAACAGAACAAAGCAGATTACTGAGCAAAATAAATGAACACGCAACCTAAGCTTAATTCTCTAAAGAAACTGGTTACAAATAGTCATTTCTCACCCTGGATGTTGTTTTAGGCAGGTTGCAGAGTTTATGCAGAGTTCCAGGTATTTCTCTTTATGGGCTACCCCCCGTCTCAGCCTGGGTCCCAGTCCTTTCTCCCCAGATCAGTCGTAGGTGTTTCCAGCAGTCATCCTGGGCGGGGATTCAGGGAAGAACCAGCAACCTGGATTAACTCACTCTACAGCCTTAAATACATAAGGTGAAAATCTTTTGTTTCCCTGTTTGATCCCTACCCCCTTCACTGGAAAAGTATCAGCAGTGTCCAAGGTGGTATTTTGTACCAGGTGACATCATCATATGACCTTGCAGCGTTAAAGCAACCATGAGACAAGGCTTATTTGTAATGTCCACAGAAAGGAACTCCAGGAAGATGGGAGATCAGCATCTTCAAAGACCCTTGTCTTTCCGAATGGCCCATCCAGGCTGATTGCGTACTGTGTGGTGGGCATTCCCAGTTGTAAATGTTACATAGTCAATATTCCTAACTTCAGATACAGAAATGATACATGCCTACACATTGGATAATTACATTCAGTAAATCATAACCTTTCCAGTGATGCCTCACATGACCCATCTTGCATAAAACATATCTTAATTATGCTGTATTCATATCATAACAATATTTCTATGAAGAATATGGGGGAATAACATCACACAGTCCTTTTGTGAGATAGTAATATCCCCATTTCACAGATGAGCACCCTGGAGCAGAGTGATTAAATAGCATGCCAAAAGTTATATAGGAAGTTAGTGGCACAACTGGCAACAGAAAGATAATCTACTGGGTCACAATCCTACCTGTCAGTTTCTAGACCCTGGATCCTCTAGACAATTCATATATGTGATCATGTGCATGCATATGAAAGAGAGGATCACTGTATGATTACATATGATGTGCATGTTAGTAATGTCCAAACACAGGACATAATGTGTGACCAAAATGAGGGATGCACAAAAATCACTCATGCCGGATGCTCAAAAATGTTGTGGGATTCGCTCTTTTAGCATAAACAATTCTTCCCATAACCTCATTGTTACAATTCTTGATTTCTGATGTAAAAATGTTCAGTGGTGAAACTGAGGAGGGGTCCTGTCCTCACCCCCCAAAAAAGTGGCTAACTTGTAGAACAAAATGAGTGGTATATCTCCAAATGAAGGGACCGGTTGGAAGGGCTTATAAGTACAAATGTGGCTATGCCAAATCAGAAGGAGACTTGAGGCTAGATGAAAACTAGCAGGGCAAGTTCTACAGGACCTTCAATTCTAGAACCCCTGAAGTCTAAAGAGTTCTAGAGCCAGTCTTTCCTATTGACTTTCTACAGGAATAAAAAAAGAAGATTGTGTATCTACGCCCAGACATCTGATAGAGACATAGGGGAAAGCATTTTACAAATATTATTGAAGCCAAGAAGTCCTGTGGTGCTGAGGGACAGATTTATTGGTGGGATGGAGGGGGGAAAGAGTTAAAAAAACTCAAACCACTGAGCATATTTATTCTTACCAGATCTGATGTTTGTTTGTTTGTTTGTTTTTGCTTTAAATTCCACTTCCTCTGTGGCAGGGAGGCAGACAGAGACTACAACTTCAGAGAAGGTTGCTCTGATCCCTGCTCCAGACTATTAAAGGGAAAATGTGCTTCCCTCCCACCCCCGTTCTGCTTCTTCATTTGCACACGAAACCTCCAGGAACGAAGAATGCCTGGAGGTGGGGGTGGCCTCTTCAGTCTGACCAAAGTCCAAAGAATGACCCGCTTGGGGTCCTAGATTCCTGACCTCCCACTTCTCCAGGCCTTTTTCTGTAAGGAATTTGTGTATTCATTACAGCAATTGATTTTTTTGTGTGTCTCCCCCCCTGCCACACACACACCCCTCCATCCTCCCCTTTTGCGCTTCTTGGGATTTATACCCCACACAATCAGCACTTCGGGTTCATTTGCTTTTGTTTCCTATTAATTGCTCGCTACTTTGCACCGCCTGGCTCCTCCCCCTTTTGAAAATAAATTTTTAAAAGAGAAAGAGGGAGCGAATGCTTGGGCCCGCTGTCATTTCTGACATTCACCCCAGTGACAGCTGGGCCCTGCAAGACTGGGGCCTGTGCTACACAAAGCCTATTAGCTGTGGCCACTCACTTAATGAGGCCTGAAGCCTGGAAGGAAAATCTCCTCCCAGAAGTGTGGCAGGATCTTTTGTTATTCTAAGCAGGCCGCTGTTTGTGGAGTGCTGCCATTGCCTCTTTCCTCCTGCCAGCTAGGCCTCTCTATTTACTCAGGAAACAAAAGCCAGGCCATGTCATCATGCAGGGAAGAAAATACACATAGATACTTGGATTCACATGCATGCACTCAGGGACATCTCTCTCGCGCGCGTGTGCACACACCTACAAACAGAGCCCTCTTCCGTGCACACACACTTGCATGCACAAACATGGCCCTGCATAGTTTTTAGTTCATTCACACGCACGCTCGTGGAAGCATTGTCTAATGGTTAAAGCACAGGACTTGCAGTCAGGGGATCTCGGTTCTGTTCTTGGCTTTGCTTTCCTTGCTGTGTGGCTTCCTAGGGTTAGAGCTGGGCAAAATTTTGAGGATGGAACTATTTTTCGGCAAAAACACGCAGATTCAGTAACAGCGAAATGCGTTGCAAATATCTGTTGGCTTTGCTGAATGATTTTGGCTGAAAAAGCAAACCTATTCCAAGAAGATTGAAATGTTTCAACTTGTCAGGTCAAAACAACTTTTTATAACGAAATTTCCACTTTAATTCAATTTTCAACTATGCAAAAACATTAAAAAAACAACTCAACACTGAAAAGTTTCATTTCAGATTGAATGAAAAGTTTGTTCAACCCAAAACACTGTTTTGCTAACTTTATTTGCCAGAAATTCTGACAAATTTCATTTTCAGGACCTGAAACAAATTTGTTTGAAAAAAAAAATTTTTTCTGAACTACCAGTGAACCAAAAAAAAAAATTTTTTTTTTTCAAAATGTTATTTGAACAGCTCTGTATGCTCAGACAGTGGACCTGTATAATGGGGATTATAACACTTCCAAAAAAGTCAAATTCACTAGCCTTCATAAAGCGTGGTGAAATCCCAAGAAAGATGATAGTATAGAAGTGAAACTGAGATCCCATGCTTTTCTTGAGTACCAGCAACACACATGAATAGACGAGGGAGATGAGAAATGGCTTCTGTTTAGACGTGGCAGGGTTCTAGCCTCAACATTCAGATCTGGTTCTGCAGCTGAATTTCTTCAAGGTTTGAGGACATCTGGATTTGGGCCTGTCTCTATCTTTTAAGGGGAAAATAAATTTGAGTTCATTCTCTTTTTGATTCTTGGTTGTTTAATTAAACTGTCTCCCTGAATGTCCCTGTTCCAGCCAGACCCAGAAACAGAAAGACTTAGACAGTAAAAGAGAAGATTCTCATAGAATTTTTGACTACGGCCTAAATCAGGAAGAACTGAAAATCTTGGGAGATAGCCTTGTGGTCATAGAGTCTGGTGAGAAAGTTCTAGAACCAATAGTGTTAGACTTGGATACAAACATGGATTGAACTGGGCCAGTTTCTAACAAGCTGCTCCATCTTTTGAAGGATGCTTCAGAATCTAAGCTTTGCTTTTTTTTTTTTTTTAAAGGAATTATCTAGCCCTTATGGTTGTGAAGATAACCTGCCAACTTCAACCAATGCAGGAAAGTTTGCAGGCAGTCTGAAACAATAGCTCGAAGAGGCATGAATTTACACATCATTAGGATGTTAACACTGAAGCCTAATGATAATTTGAATGCCAATACTGTTAACTATTTCACTGCTGATTGAATCACGCAAGAAAGAAGAGTGAGCTTATTGTGTAGATTTTCACAATCTGCTGTGAGAGGCTATTTGGTTTGGTGATTCAAGTGGGCAGAGCTTGATTTGTGGGTGGGATTTATGAGAATACCTTAACATTTTTGTTTTCCCTATTTGACCCTTGATTGCAAACTCCAACGTGCTTCAGATAAGCAGGTGAAATTTTGGATGATTCCCCTTAATCAGTGCTTCCCCTCCGTGCTGTTTTAAATTCTCCCATTGCCAGTTTTTATGAGTATTCATGCATTTCAAATAGGGCAACCTTTTCTTCTTTCTGCTGGTGAACAAAGCTTCTTGCGAGAGAGAAAGAGAAAAGAAGCTATTTTGTGTTTTGCAATAATCACAACAAAATGATTCTTCCCCCTCTCCCCCCGCACAGACTGCAAATCTACAACAAAATTCACTTCTTCATGAGCCCAAGATTAACTCTGCTCCTGTTTTCCCCATGTGTTAAAGCCAACTTCATGGTGAAAATGCTTCTCTCTGACCTTTATTTCCACCATGTTATAAAACTGTTTGTGGGTGGGTCCCACTCTTGGATGATTCCAAAAATATCCAGAAGGTAGGAAATCTGGGGTTTCAAATGGGTTGTTTAATAACAAAGGAAAGAAAAAGTCCCGACTCTACTCTGTATTTTAGAGGGGTTTTTATTCCAGTCCTGTGTTTCTAAAGGGCCTTTTCTCTGTATGCTCTGTGAATGAGAAGACATAACCCTGTCTTTCTTGGGAAATAGACAATGATATTTAATCATGAAGGCGCACTATAAGCAAATCCTGTCCACCCCTCCAGCTTCTGCTGCGGACTCTGTAACACAAGAGGCAGAGTATCAGGAATCCTGCACCTGCCCGAATTCTTCTGATGTCTTTGTTTCTCTTAGCCTTCTGCCCTGGGGAGTCAGACAGAAGAGAAAGTGATGTTGATAAGATGTCGCCAAGTGCTTGCCTTCATGTAAATGATGATGCTCCTTTTGGCCCGTTTGACTTTCAGGCCATTCTAAGGGAGGACGGAGGAGGAGGTTGACCTTTCTAGCTCCCACTGGCTTTGTTTTAACTACTTCAAGTGTTAAGACTTTGTTTGAGTTCCTTTATTCACTGTCAAAACTTTTGTTAGACAGAGTGAAGACCACCTGTCTTGCAATAGCCTAGACAGGCTCACGGGGGATGGTGATCATGTCTGTTTTGGAACTCAACATTTCCCCTGTTTACGAGCAGCTCCAGCTTTGGAAAATGTGTTGGCAAGATAGACTGGTGGTCAGACTACTGGTGCCTGGGCAATGGTTGGGATTGTTATTTGAGTAGTGCAGACCTTAGGTGCTTTGCAGACCACCTCAAAGAGCTTACCATCTAGACCAGCGGTCGGCAACGGTCGACACGCGGCTCGCCAGGGTAAGCACCCTAGCGGGCCGGGCCAGTTTATTTACTTGCTGACATGACAGGTTCAGCCGATTGCGGCCCCCACTGGCCGCAGTTCACCGTCCCGGGCCAATGGGGGCGGCGGGAAGCCGCTGCCAGCACATCCCTCACCCGCGCCACTTCCCGCCGCCCCAATTGGCCCAGGACGGCGAACCACGGCGAGTGGGGGCCGCGATCAGCCGAACTTGCCATGTCAGCAGGTAAATAAACTGGCCCGGCCCGCTAGGGTGCTTACCCTGGCGAGCCGCGTGCCGAACGTTGCCGACTCCTGATCTAGACTGAGAGCTTCCTCCCTAAAACATATACCCATGAAAACCTGTCAGCCACATTCATATACCGTTCACTAACGTTCTCTTGAAAGCCATTCCTGGGGCCCATTGAAGCCAATGGAGAACCTTCCCACTGAATTTCATGGCCTGTGGAGAAGGCCCATTTTGGAAATAAGAACCTGGCCTCTTCGCCTTGGTCAACTGGAGTTCAGTGGAGATTTTGGACTAGATTTTGATATAGAGAAATCCATAGAACTGAATCTTCCCTTTGGTGTAAATGCCTCTTTATAAGTGGATAAGGACATTGCAAAGAAATCTGCAAGGAAGCTGTGGTTTTCTTCAATAAGTAACGCAGGGGCAGGAAGGCAGGACATGAGGATTTCTCAATTGCTGTGGCCTCTTCATAGAATCATAGACTATCAGGGTTAGAAGGGACCTCAGAAGGTCATCTAGTCGAACCCCCTGCTCAAAGCAGGACCAATCCCCAGACAGATTTTTGCCCCAGATCCCTAAATGGCCCCCTCAAGAATTGAACTTCATCTCAGTGTCCTTCTAATATCTGCTAACCGGATTTCCATTCATAGGCTCTTTTAATGCTCTAATGTTCATACCTCTGATATTCAGCTGGGGAGCCCATGCCCATGTAAAAGCCATAAGTAAGGGCTGGGCAAATAGTTCAGTGAACTAGTGCAAGCTAGTGGGGGCTCGCCTGGCAAGCTGCCAAAGAGCCAGGAACCTGAAAGCCGGTGGAACACTGGGAGCGTTGGCTCTACAGCAGCCATCTTGGAACAGATAGACTCCCCTGGAATCTTTCAATTTCGATGAATCCGCATTTTCCGTTGGAAAATTGCCAACAGCTCTAGTTCACAGTGCAACCAGGCCAAGATTTTCTAAAATGGCGTCCGAAAGTTAGCCCTCTACATTCATAGTTAGACACCTATATAAGTAGCCAGATTTTGTTAAGTGCTGAGCAACTAACTGCTCCTGCTGAAGTTGATGGGAGCTGCTCAGCCCATCTGGAAATTAGGCCACTTAGGTGCCTGATGATGATTTAGGCAGCTACATTTCATCGGCCATTTAAGGAGTGGGAATGCTTAGACCGATGCAGATGGCTGCTGCCTCCATCTTGTTTCCAGGAAGATTATTCAGTGATGACAATCTTCTGAGTGATTATTTCCTATATGCCGGGTACATGGACACTGCGAGTATCGTATCCAACATCATGACTGAAAATCTATATCTTGCAGCAATGCCAGGTGGGCTTTTTGGATGCATGAGCAATGCAGGATTTTTCCCTTGTGGGGGAAGAACATATTTGTGTAGCATATGAAATGAGACGTGCAAAATTTACATAAGTAAAAAAAAAAAAATCTGTTGTAACCTACCTCTGGTTAATCAAAGTTAAGTTCATTGTAATGCAACATGTATTGTCTAACTGCATGTCAAATTTCCATTCTTCTGAATCTTTTGCATGGTTATAAATGTGCTAGACATGGGACTGCTGTGTCGCTCTTGAAAACAGAATTTCAGCCATACTGATTTAATAGTAGAGCTGGTGAGGAAATTATTTTTCCCTTTAAAAAAATTGATGAAAATAAGCGTTTTTTGTTTTTGATAGCATTTTTCTTGGACATTTGGTGGGGCGGGTGGGGGGGGAAGGAGGGGTTTGGCAACCACAAACATGTTGATTTTCAGTTTTCTAACAAAGCCCTCAATTTTTTTTTGACAAAACTAGACTTTTGTTGAGGAAAAAAAGGTTTGTTTAATCCAAAAAAAAAAAAAAAAAAAAAGTTTTGATGAAAAAATTCCAACGAGCATTACTTAGCATTGTGCTTTGTGGTTGATAGGTGAATGTTCAGTCAATACACAGTATGCAGTACAGTTCTGATGTGCAGTGAAATCTTAAAAGGAAGGACATTGATCTTTTCACATTTCGTCTGCCAATCATTAAGGCCCCAAAGTTTCCTATTTCCCAGTTTCGCTTCCTGCTGTAGTCTCTACCATGTCATGATTTTAGTAACATTTTGAGGCATCACTTATGTTTCTAATATAGCTAGAGTTGTACAGTGTGTGTGTATAGATAGATATAGATAATTTTGATCTATGAAAATGAGCTAATAACGCATCTGGACACGGGGATGTTATACTGGTACAACTCCCAGTGGAATCAATGAGTCTGAAATCCTTATTAATATTCATTATTTAAATAATGGTACTGTTCAAGGGCACCAATCAGAATCAGAGCACCACTGCGCGAGGTCCCATACAAACATATAGGAAGCCACGGTCCCTGCCCTGGCGTCAATGAGAACAGAATTTGTCTCTGCGATAGTTAATAGACATATGTTCTATATTTGATCACATATTAGGGGAAGATGCTTTATCTTTTATGAGCCAATAAATAGTAGTTTATTAAGTGTTCTCGTTATGGTTTATACGCCGTCAGGAACACTAGTATTTGGCTTATTCCTGGAAACACCTAACACTCTGCGTTAAAAGCCCCTGCAGTTTGAACTCCTCCGAGGCTGCTGTTAATAGGTTAATGAGACCCTCATCTGACTGAGTTAGAGTGCCTGGCTTTCTAAGATAAAACTATCCAGTGACATTGGGAGGCTGGGCCTCTTTATGACTGAGCGCCATTCATCTGAGTACACAAGAGCTCGCAAATTTAATAAGCAGAATCCATTTCAGCCCTCTGGCCTGCCATGGCAACAGAAGAGAGGGGGCTACAGCCTCCATTGCTCAGGCATCATTATCTCCCAGGGCCATCTGCTCTACAGAAGCACAATCCCAAACTCATTTAAATAGAGCCAGCCTGAAATATGACGCCTTTTCCCAATCTCTCCCCCGTTTGCATGTGCGCACCCCCCCACATACAAACACACACACACACACACACAGAATAAGATGTGAAATTTAAAGGAGGGGGGAAAAAAGAGAGCCGAGATTACAAAAATAATGAATTGGGAGGGAGAAGAAAAGGGGGAGGGAATCCCTCCCTTAGTTGCCATTCCCAGAGAGCAAGGGGTTGTAATAAATGTCTTTTTCAAATCATCTTCCTGGAAGAAATATCTCATAAACAATGATTCATCACCTCCTCAGAACTCAGCCTCCCTGGAACAATTAGGTGGTGAAGAAAACTAGCCCAGTTAATTCAGTTCTTTCCCTATTTTATGACTTATAGCCCACCTTCATCATAAGAGGAGACATTTAATAAATTACCATGCGTCTACAGGTATATCAACTATTTACCCACATACAGGCTGGCTGAGGCTTATTGCAGAAAGCCCTGACCTCCATGAAGATTTGGGGGAAGATCCTCCACTGTTGTGAATTTTCAGAGCTCCAGTTAAGTCAATGGCAATCTAACAATGTTTGCCAGCAGAAGACCTGCCCTTTGGTGCCCTATTATTATTGCTTATTGTTTGAGCTAAAGTTGCTTTTGGCCCCTTCCGGAGCAGAGTTAGGCAAGGCCTTTCCCCTGAAGAGTTTACCATTTAGAATTAGATGTGCCATATCAATGGAGGATGAAGCAGGAAGTAAAACAGGGTTAGGGTGAGGCTGGACAAGGGGACCTCAATAAGATCATGGGGAGTTGCAGTCCATGCACACTTCTAAACAGACTCGTTTGTAAACCGTACGTTTTTATTTAAAATGTAGTACACTCTTTGGAGGCTTTGTGGAAGCTGTGTGTTTTCAGCAGAGGGGCGGGGACTATAAGAATTGGGAAGTATTTGTATGAATAGTAGCCCGACGTGTATAAAGTCCATGAAGCAATGTAGGCTATAAGTGTGAGATAATAAGTGATGATGAAGCACCAGGAAGACAGCTGGTACCGAGCCACTGAACTGCTTCTATCTACCTACATATCTATTAACCCAAGAGAGACAAGGTGGGTGAGGTAATAGCTTTTACCCCTTGTTTCTTTCACTAACAGAAGTTGGTCCAGTAAAAGATATTATCTCACCTGCCTTGTTCCTCTCATATATGGAGACCAACACTGCTACAACTTTATCATCTATCTATCTATCACCCTCATCAGCTAAGGAGAGATTTCATCCAGAAGAAGCAGTTGATACAATGAAGTAGATTTAAAATCACATCTATAGCTCACAGAACTGGGCAGAAAATGTTTTTCCCATCATGCAAAACTTTTTGAGAGTTCAGAAAATTTGCCCATCACAAATTGAGATGAAATGTAAAAAAATCTCAAACATTTTCATGAACAAAAAATAAAAAATTGGTTCAAGTCAATCAGAATGTTTCATTTCAAGTTTGACCATTTAAAATATATTTTTTTACTATAACTAGATTAAATTAAAAAAAAATCATTTTGAACCAGAAAACCACATCTTGTGTTTAAAAAATGTCAGAATGTTATGTGTAAACAATTTTCCTGTAAAAAGTTTTGGGTTTGACAAATTGGTGTTTTCTGACCCCAAAAAAGTGTTGTTGAACAATTCCAGTCCAGTTCTAGAAGCTGCTTGGAAAAGAGGGGAAATACTGCAAGACTTTTTGAAAATAATCATTTCTCATTTGTTTTCTGTTGAAATTTTCTGAGCATCTCTAGTCATGTCACATGAGTAAATAGTGATACATAGCCAACTATTTGTCCTACCTGCCTTGGTGGAGCCAGCATCTTTATAATGAACTGTATCAGAGCCTTTCTAAAGGGACATCAAGTGAAGGTGATAAGTATGTTTAGAAATGTTTCTTTGTCTATAGAGTTGATCCTATCTCTCCTTACATAGCTGCAGTTCTTCATGTTCCCAGGACCATATCCAGTTCTGATAAGTATGCAATAGTGTCCAATACATGTATATAACGGAAAGGATCCGCTATTTTAGCTTTCAGGGCATGCTGCAATGTGACATATGACTTTCCCAGTTCCCAGTTCATGCATATTCAAACAGCACATTGGTCCCTTTAGCCTGCAGCTCATACCTGCCAAGATTCATGGTTTCACTGTGAGACATGTGGCGTTCATGTGGATTACACACCGTTAGTCTGCAATGAGTTGATGAGATCAAACTAAAGACGAGCAGTGTGGCTGGGGAGAAATAGAATAATATACACTCATTACATTTATCTAGTGACTTTAAGGCTCTCAGCATCCTTAAGGAACTGTACATGCAGGGATCATTCACCTACAACTGATAGGCAGCCACCTCTGGGATAAAACATGCCTGGCCAGTAGCCAGGAAATTCTGTATAACTGTGTTTCGGAGGGGAAGTGGAGAATAGCTGGGAATTGATACATGTCTTTGCTTGTAATCCCAGGGGGATTTTAAGCCCGCAGAATGTAATTACTCATCTTGGAATTTGGACCCTGGGGTTACCCACTCCTACAGTGTCTTGGAATCTTTTAGAGGCAGATTGTGTAACCCTTACTCACACTGAATAATACTCTCATATGCAAACAGTCTCTTTGAATTCAGTGGGACTATTTCGTATTATTATTTATTTGTATTGTGTTGGCACCTATCAGAGATCAGGGCTCCATTGTGCCAAGCACTATGCACCCATCGCAAAAAGACGCATCCTGTCCCAAAGCACTGGCAATCTTAGTATTAGGTGACACAAGCCCTCGTGAATGTTTTTCAGGATCAGGTCTTCAGTGACCATGAATGGTCATTGCTTCATCTATTCATTCCTGGTACTTCGCTAGTGGTCCTTTGCTCACGCTGCACCTGTCTCTTTTCCTGCCTCTTCACACAGTGTGGACGCTACTGGGGTGAGAAATTTCTCTGCAACTCTTGCCCTTTGGAGTCACCTTCAGATAACTCTACAGCAGATCACTATTCTCTCCAGAAAGCCTATTTTTCCCCTTTTGCCTATTCCTCCGATGTGTTTCTTCATCAGCTACGTCGTAAACATATTCTGGATTGCATGGAATTCAGATAATATATTATTTCTATTACTACTATTTATTTCTATAGCTAGCATTGCTAAACGTGTAAAGTGTTTTGTATTACATGATTTGAAAGACACTGTTGACCTAAGGTCTGATTTGCAGAGGTTCAGAACAACCACAATTCCCACTGGCTTTATTTGGAGCCAGGGGCGTTCAGCACCTCTGAATATTGGGTCTCAAATTTTCAGCTGCACTACGCTAGATTCATAGACATGTCCACCCGGGTATACCAACAAGAATTTGTTGTATGCAGTGTTTTTGTAGCTGTCTTGGTCCTAGGCTATAAGAGATTCAAGGTAGGTGGGGTAATATCTTTGGTTGGACCAACTTCTGTTGATGAGAGAGACGAGCTTTCCAGCTTACACGGAGCTCTTCTTCAGTCTCGAAAGCTTGTCTCTTTCATCAGCAGAAGTTGGTCCAATCACAGACATGACCTCACCCACCTTGCCTCTTTAACAAGAATTTGTGCAGACAGATTCTGTAGCAACTTGACAACCAGATTTGTACATACAAATATTTGTTTTTATGCACAGATTGTAGAAACACTGGAAAAATCCCCAAAAGCTGTTGGTGCAGTTAAGGCATTCCACTGCAAATTGGGTTCTACAGAAAATTAAGTGTATAATAATATTCTTAGCATGGTATCCTTGTCTAATTGGCTATTTGTAAATGTTCTGTGAAGACAATTGCACACAGTTGCCTGCATATTATTGCACACCCAGTTCTCAAAATCTGAGCTCCCATTTTGCTTCATGAGTATTTGCATGTGAAATTTACCTAAATTTACTTACTGCTTGTCTAATTTTTCCAGTGTTCTGTATTAGCAAGAATAAAAGTTTTCCCCCACTATCACCCTGAGAATTATACTCTTTTCTCCCACAAGAATTATCCAAAGGGCTCCTAGATTTTATGAGTACTTTGCATGCAAGAAAGCAACTTCACTTACAGAAAAAAAATCTGGCCTAAATTTTAAAAATCTCCTATGCACATTGTGCATGCCAAGATTATAGAATCATAGAAATTTAGGGATGGGCGGGACCTCAAAAGGTCATTGAATCCTTTCACCCATTCTGAGGCAGGACCAAGTATACCTAGATCATCCCTGATAAGTGCTGTATAACCCAAAATTTCCAATGTGCAATTTCTGCAGTTGTGTGTGCAAAAGAACTAAGCGTGCATACGAAAGAGTTCATACACACATTAACTTTCCATAAGTGCACATGCAAGTGACGCAGGAAAATAGATGCTCATTTGTACAACTGTCATTCAAAATAACTGAGCCCTGCTATACTTGTTCAAAAGATCATTTTTCATTTCCTATGTGTATGTACTAAAGCAATTAAACCACAACTATAGAACTTTTTGTAACTTGTGTTTTATAAAAACTATTTTAGCAGGTCGAATGAGGCATTTTCTCATTCTTCCATAAGCCACAATTTCTACTACTCCAAATGTTGTGGCCTAGGATTGCTAGAAAGAATGGACCATATCTTTTTCTGGTAAAATTCTATTTTCTTCATTGGACTGACCCCAGAGATGAATTGGTCATCTGAAAGTGATCTGGTTTTGTGGCTTTACTCTGTTTCACATCCCTGTTCGGCTGTATCACCTCCAGTGATCCATCTCTCTGTATAAAGAAGCTGACAAGAGGGATGAAATCGTCGCTAATGCTGCTCCCCTGAAATACGTCAAGCCATTTTCTGATCAGATTTACATCAGGATAAATTCAGAAGGTCCAATGCTCCTTTCACACATACCAGTGTAATCCAGAGTCCATCTGCTGGTGTCAGTGCACTTGTTCTAAAACCGACGTAGGCTAAGAATCGGGCCTGGAGGAACTTCACTGAAATCAGCAGAGTTATTTTAGATTTACACTGAGATCTGAATGTGGCCCTCTGTGTTGTTTAAAATTAGAGCTGGTCAGAAAATGGTAAGGGAGAGTTGGAGAACATTTGGATTTTTTTTTTGTCAAAAACAAACAACACACAAACCAAACATTTTCACTTTTCAGGGCTGGGGCTGGTTATGTTTTAATGAAACATTTAAATTTTCCATGGAAAGCACTTTCCAAGAAATATTTTAGTTTCATCGAAAACCCAATTGTCTGTAGAAAAACAGTTCCATCCCCCTCTGTTTGTAATCAACTTGAGAGTGTGAGGCATGTTCAACCACTTGGCTGCAGCCTCACATAGTGGAGTGAAAGGTGGAGCAAAGAATCGTTAATGCTGCTCTGTGTAACTGGTTCATCACCTTTGAAGCGCTGATGCTCTGATGCAACATTGGCACTTCTAAGGAACGCTGCCCTTGGAGAAGCTGGAGTGAATGCCAGCAGCCATGGTGTGAATGGAAACATGGAATCAGAAAGCAGTGTGAACAAACTAATCAGAAGAACCAATTGAAAAAGGTACAGCACAAAATGGTGGGCGGGGTCTCCTGACTTTTTGGCAGGTTTACATGGGACAATACAAATGTCAGACGATATCTGCAGGCAACGTACTGGGGAGGGGCAAAAACCACCTTTTGATATGAAACAAAATGCAAAATTTCACCCCCGACAGAATCAGAAAATGTCACAATTTTACTCGTAGTAAAATTTTGCTACTTTTGCTGGGAGAAAAAAAACCCAAACTCTGGATTTGCTGACACAATGGGTATAAATTCACCCATTATCATCCTCATCCCATAAGGTCTCAGGGTTTCTCCTGCAAAATGTAGACTGATCATTTCACCCAGCTTTGTCCCTACCTCCTGCTCCCCACTTTCCTGAGTGATGCTCCATCAGTCATTGTCTCAAAAAAATCACACGTCCAGAGGGACTTGCCTATGGGAGCAAAGTCTGAGGAGATTTTGAAAGTCTCCCTCTCCCCTTTAAGGGTCTGGCCCTGATGATTTCCTACACCACAGATGTCCCCATGGTGACTCTGTCTGGCTCTCGTGTGTGTGCTACTTCCCTGACTTTCATTGTTCACTCAATGCAGGCCAGGGATCCTGGCAAGCGGAAGTTTCTGGAGAGTCCCTCTAGCACAGAGTTCGGTCACACTGTGAGAGGTCCTCTCGGGCTCTACATCTGCTCCAGTGTTGGACAAAGGAACTGGGGGCAAGTCCAGATGGCCAACTTCCCTCTTCTGGAACCTCACTTGCTTCACTAGGGAGGGGCAAGAGGGTCTCTGCACTGTCCTTTTCTGAGGGAAAATTAGAGAATCCAAAGTCTCTCTTCTTTTCCCTCCTCTCTCTCGTTTCCTTTCACCCCCTCTCTTTCCATTCTCTTCTCTCCTCTCCATTTTCACTCTTTCCTTTCCACCACCACTCCATTACCTCTCCTCCCATTTTGCTTTCTTCTCTTTTGCACCCACTCCCCTTTACTCATTGCTACCTTGCCCAAATACCTGTCAACCACCACCAAGTCTGGCCCCAATCCTGCAATCTGATCCACAGGGGTGGACCTTTCCACTTGGGCCAAGCCCACCTTTGGACCCAAAGTAGGAATGAGTCAACGAACAGACATTTATTTAGACACGCAAGGGCCCATTTTCAAATGCTGGCACCATCACAGCCCCTCCTGACCCTGCATTTGGAGTCTCATATCAATATATCAGTTATTTGAACCTCTGTGCCCTCAGCTGCAGGGTTTGGATGTCCTTTAGTTGGCTGCTGCCACAGGGCAGAGTGGGCCCTTTAAAAGGGAACTGGGCCAGTCCACATATGCCTTATTAACAGCCATGGAGCCTGATAGAGGGCAACTGGTCTCCATAAAGAGCCGGAGGAGAACAGGAGACAGGAAGTTGTGGCAGAGATGCAGTGAGCAGGAGGTTCCTACTGGAGGCTCTTGAGTGGGAGAAGGGCTGGGAGTGCCAGGCAGGACAGAAGCCTGGGAAGAGTTCCTCCGAGTAGACACTGGATGCTCAGAAGAGAGCAGGGAGTGTTTAAAGGAGCTCAGGGTGGGCGGAGAGGAGAAACTGAGAAGAAACTTGAAGAGGGACAGACCTCGGGGAGGAGTGTATTTTATGTTAATGAACCAGACCGCAAGAAGGGGTGCTATTATTGGACACAAGACTTTGTGGAGTTATTGACGCAGCTGAATAAAGGGGAAACTGAGGGAGACTGCTGCAGTGCCACCGCAGGCCATGAGGGGGCACTCTGGAGGCAGCTAACTCAGTTACAGCTACACTTGGAAATTCAAACATTTGTAAATACTTTGTGCCTGCAAAATACTCATACGCGCAATCAAAGAGATTACTGTGCACAGATCATGCATTTGCATAGGCAAAATGAGTTGTTACGCCAACACACAACTACATGCACAAATGCATGTGTGTATATTTCTCTACGCAATGAAGAACATCAGTAATAGCTCTGATATCTATCAATATAGATGTCTAGCTTTAGGTTTATTAAAAGTATCTTACATAGCTTCTGGGATATTTTTAGATTTCACATCTCTTTTCTCTATTTTTAGACAGAATCATACAAATTAAAAAGGATTCAGAGTCAATATTTTTAAAGAACTTTTTTTCTTACATTTCTTTTGTGTAACGGTTGTCGTGCTGTCATCCTTACTGCTAGGGTTTGTGTAGCTTTGTTTGTGCCAAAACTTTGTTGGTCAACACAGCACATTCAATGCTAATGGGTGGTGAGTTTCCAGACATACTCGTTTAGAGATACCGTCTCACCGAGGATGAGGCTGAATTTCTACTTGTGGATGCAGTTTGAGTTCACACATTTCTGCACCCGTCTAATGAATTGGGCACTCAAGTCTGAGTATTCACCCATAATCAGAGAGAGAAGCAAGTATTCAGATTTACACTGTGACTCGGTTGCAGGAGCAAATTCATGCCAATCAAACAGAGAGCCAACAGTCTAAAATTTGCCCCCTAACTTAATTAGATTGATGGATTTCAGGATTGAGTATCTTCAGATCCAGGGGACTTGAGATCACCAGTTTTTAACTCACCCGAGGTGATGAATTCCTTTGAGTGGAGATACTTAGGGATTTAAAACAAATCGGTTTCTTGAGAAGACAGATAATTATTTCTATTAGAAAGGAATGACAGGGTTATTTGATGCCAGAGCATCTGTCTTTAAACCATTTCTCTATTAGGAATAGATAATAAGAATGAAAGCTAAGGAGCCATGTAATACACAGATCTAATTCTATTGAGGGGTTCTGGTGACTTCCTGTCTGCTATGATGTCCAAGGTGGAATTCCCTGGTATTGAATGAGATTGCTGCATATTTGTTATCTTCTATTAAAGCACTCTCAGTATGTTTCTATTTGAATTGCTTTCCGTTCGCATTCCATATTTCCTAAACAGTCATGTTAGCAGTGATCGCATGTTAGGTTGATGGGGCTATGACTGTATGATGCCAACCCAGTAGTAACAAAACATCTCTTTTTAAATCTCACCTGAAAACATGTTTTTCTCCCTTGCTGGTATCTCTCCATCCCAATCTCCCTTAGAATTACTTTCTATTTAACTCTGTCATTGTAAAAAGTTTGATATGCAATAAGTGTGAAGATACTATTGACAATAAGAGCTCATTCCTGCAATGTCCTGTGTGCCCTCAACTCCCATTGAGATACCCTCTACAGTCACCGCCTACAGAACAGCCGCCATTAACTAGTCAGTATTTACCAATATTCACAGCACAGTGGTAGCTGAGAAACTGCAATTGTTCCCCATATTTGAAAACTGACCATAACTATGGTGTCTGTGCTACCACAGCATGGCTTGTGTTGGTAACCGGTGACTTGTTAATGGCAACCACTACATGAAAAACAGGGCGTACCTAACAAGTGGTAAAACACATTTTACTCAATAGCAGAGCTGGGTAACATTTGTCAGATTTTTTTTTTCTGAAAAAGGCAGATTTGGGTTGACCAAAACATTTCGTGAATTTGTGTCAAATTCACCAGATTGTTTTGGTCAAAAGAAAAAAACACTCTGGAAATAACCAAAACACTTTGTTTTGACATTTTCTAAACAAAAAAAATTATAAAAATGAACAAGAAAAATGTTTTTCTTAGAAAAATGTTAAGACAAGGTGCTTAGAATGCTGTGTAACATTCCACAGCAGTGAGATGTCAAATGACCAAAGAGGAGTCATTGGAATGATGGGGAGGTATGGGAAACATTGAAATACAAATGTCCAAGACTCAGATATTATGAGTCAAGGCAAAATCTTGACAGGCGGACATCGACTAAATCAGGAACCCAACTGAAGGAAGTTTCCATTGCTGGTATAAAAGATGATGTAGAGGGTTTCCTCATCCCTCTGAGAGTACATCTGAGCTCTCAGAGAAGTGCATTTCGGCTCAACACCTGGCTGGTTTCTTTTGAAATACTGGCTGCAGATCATTCCTAAGTCATAGCCCATTAGTTCCCGAGTAAGGGGTATCCCCAACAGTAGAGTGCTCAATAAAACACCTTCCTTCCATCTCAACAGCATCCAAACTACAGATTACTTTTCCTAGGGATATAGTCTAGAGAACCCCTCCCATCCCCTAGCTAAGAGAGTGGGCAGTCTGCTTAGACTACCATCTGGATCAGAGAGATACCTCTTCTCCATCCCATATTCCCCCACAGCTCCAGCTTAAAGCAATTCTTTTTCAGGCTTTATTATTTTTTTTACCTCTCCTATGCATGTATTTCATCCCCTGACTTCCCAAGCCCTCCTCTTATCAGTGTATTAATTATCTCCTGGCTGCTGGGACTAGTAATTATCCCTCCCTAGTGCTTTATGGGCTTCCCAGCACAGACTGCAATGAGGATGGGCTGAAATGGCTCAGCTGATAGATCGGGCAAAAAGAATATACTTTTTTTTGTTGGATCTATGATAATTGTCCTGCTCTAGAGAAGATGGAATTGGGGAAAAGGGAAGAAAAATGTTTCTTTGGAGTGACGGTTGCGTGGATATATGAAGCCTGGGTTGTCTTAAGGCACATGGCGGGAAATATTTTAAAAGTGAATAAAATGCTTGTTTACTTGTGAAGACTTGTGGTTCTCCATTTCTCGTGCAGTGATGGAGGAGATCTGTACCACCTAAGAGCTTGTGGGGAGCTGTTTGCCCTGTATTGTTTTAAGTAGCTGCAACGTGCTCAGTTCTTGCGCAGGAAAAGCAGACTTTTGTAGGCTCAAGGGTAGGCAGGCATGGGAAGGAGGAAACTGTTTTCTGGGGTTTTCTTTCAAAGTGCATTCAAGTGAACTATAAGGACCCATGTTTCAAATGAGCCTCTAAAAATGGCTCCTACAGATGTGCCCCCACTTCAGTGCGCAAACCCTGTATTTGAATAAATAAATAGGCGTTTGCACATGCAAACTGAGTAACTGCACACCTGCCAATATACACTTTGGCACACGTAGATCAGGATTTGCATATTCTACGGGGTGTGTGCCATTTTGGAGACCACTTTAGAAAATCCTAGGGCTGGATTCACCACTGCACTACTCCAGCTTTATGCCAACGTAAGGCCATTGTTTTCATAGTGAAACTGAAGTAACTCAGTCAAGGTGGCCAGTAGCCGTTAAGCCAACACTCATTTCCTTCTGGTGACTCAGGGCCCAACGTTGCAAGGCCTTAGGTGAGTAACCCTTACTTACGTGAGTTTGCAGAATCAGGCCCATAGGATCTTAAAGTGTGATGTTTGTTCAAAAACATGACGACGAGGCAACCTAGTGGCTTAATTGCAGTGGTCTGCAGAGCCATTTGGGAGAGGTCCATTTGACTCCTGATCACTGTCTCTTATTGCACAAGGCCACTGAGGATTGAGTGCGCTGCAGGGCAGCATAATGAACCCCCGAGGTCGGGAAAAATTCACATTGCTCAACATCGTCCCCCCTGACCAATTATGGGTGGGCTGGATCCTCAGTGAGTGAGTCCCATCCAGGACTCAGCTGGGGCTCTGATGCCAGCACTTGGGGTAGGGGTTGTAAGGAAGAGGGAAAATGGAAGTAACCTTACGCCTTTCCCGGGGATGCAGATAAGCCCCTGTGGGCTGGGAGCAAATGATGATCATGTTTTTCAACATTAAGAAATCCCCAAGTAGCAAGATGCACAAGAAATTCCCACTGGGGATCCACTATGGGGATGTAGCATTCATTGGCCACAGAAATCTCAGTTTGGTCAGGAAAGGGAAGATATTTTTTGCCAGACGCAGTTTGGGTTTCATTAAACGAAGATTTCAAGCCGTGTGCGTGTGTGTTTGTGTGCACATGCGGGTGTTTGAGGGGCAATTGTGTACGAACACTGTATGTGTAACAGGACTATCTAAAGGTTGATTCTGAATCACAGCTTGGACCGTATCTGCATTAAACTGGCTAAATAGTTGACTAAATTGTCTGCCTAATATTAATTTCCAATATTTTAATAAACTATTTTACAGTTTAGCCCCCATTATGTGCCCTCTCTAAGGAGCAAGATGAATGCTTCAGGAAGATATTCATAGTCATTTATTTGACCAATTTCACTGACTATTTTAAATAAAATGTCAAATGAATATTTATTTTCTGTTACTCAACTAGCTGTATCCACACGCTGAGCGGCATGTAGGCCCATCTCTAGTTAGATTAAAACGATGTTCCACTTCTGGGCAAAAGCTGCGCAATGGCAAAGCAGCCCGGTATTTGCCGTCTTGACAAGGCCTGTCATGCTAATGCTCATGCACGTCACTTTGGCTGTGTCCAGGGTTGGAGAGCTAAACTCCGGAATGAAGATGAAGCCGCTGGGAATGGTGTGCTGTGCAAATCATCTTAACAAACCAATTCTAATTGGTAGCTGTTGCGTTCCATGTTTTTCTATAAGCTGAACCATGAAATGAATCTTCATAAAGTTTTTCACAAGCTGAATATTTACAGAATTTATACTAGTTAGACATGGGGCGACTACAGTTCTTATCACCTTTTAAAACAAGTTAGGCGTCAGGTGAAGTTTTGTGTTCATAAAGATGAAGGATTATAGTTCCTGGCAAAATCATCTATACAATAGTCAAGCAAGTCACAAAATTTCCCCATGGAGATCTGCTAATGTCCCTCAATCCTGATCTGACACTCCTCTGCTGTATACGCCAAGGACTGCTCCCACACAGTGGCTCCATCCAGACCTTCTGGGCCACCTACTATTCTGGTTCTGAGCTTCTGATCAGAGATCAAGTCATGCCCAATTGTCCCTCACTGGGTGCTGCTTTTGTGAGATGGATAAATGCTCATCAGGGACCAGGTTGGAGCCACCAAACACATTTTACCTGTGACCTACAATTATCTGTGTTTGTACAGCATCTAGCACAGTGGGGTCCTGGTCCTTGACTGGAGCTTCTAGGTGCTATGATAATATAAATGACAATAAGTCACGCTGGAATCCAGACCACTAGAGGTTAAAGATCAATACAGGGGTTGTTGGACGTTTTCATAGGGTCCCAGCTCTGGAGAGAGCGACTGTCTCGTAGACCCACCTCCCCTCTCCAATTTGAGATCACCTGGGTCACTTCTCCCATTCTCAGCTGCAGAACGTTCTGTGGCAAGTGGGCAGCATTTGCAGACTCCCAGCAGTTCATAGAATGCACTTCAGGAGCCCCTAGGACTAAGAACCTCTGGATTGTTGTGGTGCCTACCTCCCCTTTCTATAGCTAGATGCCCCCCCCCCGTTCACCTCTGTCATCTTAGCCCAGGGTACCATCTTTCCTTGCACTGTTGGTGTAGTGGGCTTGAAGCAAAAGAGCGTTGTCTAATTCAGAGTTCCTTTCAGCATCCCACTGTTAAATGAGTATTAAGTTGACATGCCACTGCCCACTTAGCAATCAGCTGAATAAGGTCAGTTTTCAGGCCTGACTCACTGCTGGATGGATTGCTTCCTCAGTCATTGGTCATTTCCCCATGACATCACCCACCCACAGCTGCAGTCTGAGAGCATGTCACTGTTTATAGAGAAAGCTGCACTTTGGTAAAAGTCATCCTGACATTAACTAAATCACAAGCTGTCTCCCTCTGGCCAACGTTCGATCAGCAACACTTCCTCATGCACCCTCACTCTTGGTTGCCCTTCATGCTGTTTTTCCTCCCTCGTCATTTCCCTGATCTCATAATCCTACCGCAAACAGTGCTAGGGAACAGAGAGGTGTGAAACGAACAGGAGTCCCTGCTTAAGTACACGTGCAAAATGTGATCTGTTTGTGAGTATTTGTGGATTTCTTCCAAGGTAGATTTTTATCACTGCTGCCAGCAATACACAGCGTTTTGTGCTAAAATCCACCCACTGGACAAAGTTGCGAATTTCTTTTAGGCACAATGACAAACTTCTGCCAGTAAAAGCTGCCTTTCATTTCACTAGGAGGAGAATGAAGATAAAAATTAAAGAAAACATTGCTTTTATCCTTGAACCTGGGTGGAGAAAGTTTTCCTTGCTGGTTTCCCCGCAGTGATGAGCGTTGTTATTGTTTATTTGTATTGGGCTAGTGCCTAGAGATCCCAACCAAGATCAGGGTCCCATTGTGTTAGGCATTGTACATAAAACTAGCAAGAGATAGTCTCTGCCCCAAGCACCAAAATACTCTAAATAGGCAAGACAGACAGAGGATGGGAGGAACAGACAGACAGATAAAGAGACATTAAGAGAACTTTCTATAGCATTGACTGGACTTTCTCTGCCTTCTGGCTGTTTGCTCCAGCCCTCTCCCTCCAAGTCTCATCACCTCTGCTTTGTTTTACACCCTCTCTCTTACCCTGCCCATCCTGTCCCACTTGCTTCCTTTCCTTCAATGTACCCTCCCTTCTCTTTTCTTTCCATTTAGCTGACCCTCTCCTAATTTCACCCACCCCAAAATAAGTTGTTGAAGTACCATGATGTTTGCCTGCCTCCATCACCCTATTCACTCTGCCTGTGTGTTCTATTCCTTCCCCCACTGTCTGTCTCGTCTGATTACCTCTGTATGGCAGGGATTGTCTGCTACACTATTTGTACACCACCCAGCACAACACGGCGCCGTTCTTGGTTGGTCCTGAGGCATAACCATATAAACGCGATGAACAATAAAAATAAAGTGAAGTGATTTGCCAAAGGTCACATGTCCAGGCAGTGGCAGAGTGAGGAATAGACTCTGAGTCTCCCGGCTTTCAGATCCCTGCCTTCTCACTGGACTATGCTGCCTGTAAGTATGCAATTTTGTCACATTTCTCTAGAAGGAGAGGTGAGTGCTTAGGTCTGAAAACCTGTTTTAAGACTTTGAACAGGGCAACGATTTTTAAATGTTGTGATGCATTTAAAGTTCTCTTGCAATATCAGACAGAAATAAATGGACTGGAGTCAAAATCCAGTTTTTTAGACCAGCATGACTAGTCAGCATGTATCTTTTCTGTGATTATTAATATAGTTGCCATGATTATAATGTAACAGCACATGCAAATGACTAAATTGATACCTAACTGGCTATTTGCAAAAACAGTCCTGATAAATCTGTGTGTGTGTGTGTGTGTGTGTATACACATACACAATCCTTGGACTGACATTGCAAGCCCTTAATGTGTGGAACTCCAGAGGAGTTATTCGCAGATGCTAGCAATGGTGCATACAGAAACGTCGTTACCAGTTTAGAGGCTATTTTTGAACATTTAACCTCAAATATATATTTTCAAAGTAATCTTTTGCACCTCCCACCATATGAATTTCAACATTGCTTTGGTCACAAATTGATTCTAGTCCTCATTTCTTGGTTTGAACCAGAAAGAAAAGATGATCTTTTGTATTGGGACTCAAGAGATCGGCGTTCAGTTCTGAGTTCTGCTATAGACTCCCTGTGTGACCTTAGGCAATATACTTAATTGTTGTGTGCCTCAGTTTTCCCACCTGTAAAATGGAGATAAAATACTTCCGTTCTCCTACCCATTGTCTGTGTTCCCTATTTAGACTGTAAGTTCTTCCACAAAGGGACTGTGTATAGGTACAGTGCCTAGCAGAATGGGGTCTCTTGATAAGAATTACGGCTAACCTAGAGGTGAATGGCTCTGAAGCCTATTACCATGCCTCTGAGTGAAACAGTGCCCCCTCATCCTCGGTCCTTCTATTTATTTGGGACATGTATGATTCCCACACAAGCCGTCACCGTTAGCTGATGAAACTTTGCTCATCCTCTGAGCTCCTAGCATCCCAGTTTGAAAGCAGATTGTTCCTGGGCGTATAAAATCCCTTGGAAACTGAACCTTGTCAGCTAAAATGCAAATATTTGGCGATAAAGTGTTCATTACAGCAGAACTTGATTTCAGGGTCAAACCTTTTTGCAGCAAATTGTTCGCCAGCTAAAATGTTTATTGTCACCACACTCTGGCAGTTTTGACAGGGCCTATCAAGCTGAGCTTGACAATCTATGCATGTCGCGTCTCCAGCTTTTTGTTGGGAAAGTGAGGAGAGATGTGGTCGGGGAAGTGATTTAATACAGAGGCAAACAGAACACAGAGAACAGGAGAGATCCCCGTCTTAGTGGAGGGGCCATGCCTGTTAGGGACTGGGGGACTATTTATGATAGGATAGTGCTGCACTGACTCTAATGTAGTCAGATGGTTATATGATAAAAATATATATATATTTCGGGGGGGGGGGGAACAGGTCCTTTATAAATACAATGGATAGGTTTCATCTCTGGAGCAGACCTCTGTTCTTTTACTATTATTATTATTATTTACTGCTATTATATATTATTTGTATCATAGCACCTATGAGTCCTAGTCATGGACTAAGACTCCATTGTGCAAGGCGCTGTACAAACACCAAACAGAAGAGGTTCTCTGCCCTCAAAGAGCTTACAATCTAAGCACAAGACAAGAGACAACAGAGGGATATAGACAGCAGCAAGCTCGGGTGGGTCCCTGGCCGCCACCATGGTAGCAGTGGTGGTGGCCAGGAGCCCCGAGCCCTTTTAAATCAACCAGGCTCGACGCAGGCACGTGCGGGGTAGTACTGGCAGTGGCGAAGGCAGCCGGGCGGGCATGTGGAAGCCCTGGCCATGCCAGAAGAGTGCACCCAGCAGCACAGCCAGCAGTTCGCTGAGCACCAGTCAGCGCAGGTGCAACACCACCCAAATATCAGGCAGACATTTCTAGGGGGCCCATTGACTGCTCTGCTCTGGGCAGAGCCGTCCCTAGGGTCTGGAGAATTGGGGCGACCGCTCTGGGCCCCGTGCTTTGGGGGGCCCTGCAGGCCGGTGGGATTGGCTAGTGCAGTTGGTCCCCGAAGTAAAGGGTCGGTCCCGGAAGTGACCAATTCGTCACTTCCGCCCCAGGCCCCGCACCCTCCTAGGGATGGCCCTGGACCTGGGGCCTGGAATTGCTTGCTATCGGTGGGTCTGGACAACAGGAATAGCACAGTGAGACAATATTGTCCAGCATGCTAAGCCATGGTCTCTGCACACTAGCAGCCTAACCGTGACCAAGCTTTTTGTAGGCATCATGACAAAGGAGAGTTTTAAGGATGGATTTGAAGGGAACAATGAAGTGGCTTTGCGGATATTTACCGGGAGCTCCTCCCTTGTGTGAAGGACAGCATAGGAGAAAGCACAAAGGTGCTTGTTTGAAAATTTAACAAGGGGGCAATAGAGTCTGGTAACATCAGCTGATAGGAGGTGGGAGTCGACCTCTTGCTACTGAATGAGAGATGACAGAACGAGCGGAGATAGGTGATGAAGGGCCTTGGAAGTGAAGACAAGTAGCTCATGTCTGATGTGATAGAGAAGGGGAAGTCAGTGGGGGAATGCAAAGACCGGGTGACAATGTTTCCTATGAGTCAGAATCCATGTCTTGAATATTATTGACAATGCCCAACTAGAGTTAAGACCAACCCTTGCACTCCTTCTTGTCTTAGATGTGTTCCTCTAGCACTGATGCTGGTCTTTTAGGTTATTTTAGTTACTGATAAAATAATATTTAACCCTGGTGTAAAATTGAGCCCTGGGATAACAGTGACACCCATAATTTATTTAAATATATTTTCAGAAGATCTGGTATTTCCCTTGACTGGGTCTTGTATAATCTCATCTGGGCCCACTGTTGTATGTGTGTATACACACGGATACACACACATTAGGCATGAATTCAATAAATCCATGATTAAAGTGAAAAAGAATGAAAGTCTGGGATTGTTTCACTGCACTAATGTTTTTACAATGTACTGGCTGGAATTCCATGTATAGAGAGCATCTGCTTACCCTGATATTGTGCTGTGAAACAAACCAAAACCAGATTGCACTCCCTCCACAATGTGAAGGTTGGATGAAATTTGTCCTTGAAATTTCATCCAAATCTTGCATTTCAACAAAAAGCAGCAATATCAAAATGAATTTTTCACGGAGTCTTTCCCTGACTAACTCCATTCATTAGCAATGTGGCCTCCCCAAACATGTCACAGAAATGTTTAAATCACACTTCATCACAGTTTCTGTAATATGCATGTGTGAGATTCTTCTTTCCTATTTCTTTGTTCATCCATCATCTGCAGAGCCAAATTCTGCTGTCCGTGGCTTACTGTCAAAAGTAAAGTGCAGAGACAGTAGGAGCTGGTCCATAGATTCTCCAGATGTGCTTGAGTAAATATGGCAATGTTTGGTCCAAGGAATTTCCAATTTTCTTCTACTTTAATCTTACTATTAAGATCTTACTGTGCAAGACAAGCCATTTTGGAGCAGTCCTGTATTTGTTTATGCTCTTCAGATAGCAAATATTTAAAAAAAACCCTGTTTCATCTCATGTGTTTCTACCGACATACATCAATTTGAAATCTTCTCCATGCATGAAATACAGGCACTAAGTGGAGGTAAGTGACCTTGTTGAATCTCTGGCCACTGCAGCTGCCCGGGAGTGAGTGTGCGGAAGGAGGGGGAAGGCACTTTGCTGTCTGCCATTAAAGCCCCAGGAGGCTGAAGATGAGAGAAGGACAAAAGTTTCAAATTGCCAGGACATAATTGTGAAAGTCATTTTGCAAGTGCCGAGTCTTTCACGATGCCACCTCTCATCTGCCAAAGTGGGCTTGGAAAGACAATAAAAGGAAGGAATATTCAGCAGCGAAGAAGCCACCAATGTAAATAAAAGAGTTTTTGGTAGATTAAATGGGGCTTTCTTTTTCTTCCCATTCAGATAAACTAATAGCCTTTGTCCAATTGGAATTTATTTTGGTCCAGTTCTATCACCCTCTCTCATGTCGAGCCATGTCAGCTTTGCAGGGAGTCCCATTGCAATGCATACAGCCCCTTCTGCAGTTAGGTACTACGCAGACTGAATTCGGGTGACAGAATTGGGCCAGCTGTTTACGGATCTGGACTTTGATTTTACATGTAATCTCTATTTTCTGATTCAAGCCACTGACGATTTTAATTCTTAACCCCCTGAGGCTAATGGAGGGTCATAGAAGCAATAGTGCACTGAAAGACTCAAAACAAAAAACAAAAAAAACCCAGCAAAGCTGTTTCCCCCAGTCCTCCCCCGCCAAAGAAATCTGGATTAAGAAATCGAGCTTCTTTAAACAAAGGGTTCAGCTCAAGATCTTGGACCAAAGTGTGCATTACAGTCTTTTGTTCTTCATTCTTTGCTAACCTTTATTCCATCCCCACTCCCCACAATAATAAAAATAAAATAATTAAAAAAAAAAAAAACCCTGACAGTTGTGTCCTGCTGGGATAAATTGCTTTAAACTCCCCTTCAGTTAATATCAGCTTTGTCCCTGTTCCTTATTACTGTTGCCACCTGTCCCTCAAACTGCAGGCTTCCCCCTTCCAGTCCCCAAATTACTCAGGATGTGAAGAGAGGGGCTTGGGTGGGCCTGCCCTCTCCCTCTCCCCAGCTCCCTGATCCCATCCCTGCAAATTCACTCTCTTACTCCCAAGGGTCAGTGGGTAGGGTTTGCCTCTTCCTGACAATCGGGCTTTGTGTAACACAATGGCCCAGCCCCACTTTTGGAGAGAACTCTCTCTGTGAGGCAGGCCAGCCAAGCGGCCCACCAGACAAAACACTAAAGACCAAGAAGAAAAGGTGACCTGTTTTGCATGTCGGAGTGATGGTGAGCGCTGTGATATGGGTCACCTGGGCTACAGAAAGTCCTGGCCCTCCAAACCCACCGGGCCATAAAAGTTCACCGCTTCCATACATACTAAACGCACCCCTGGTTTATCTTCAGGATTCAGTGGTAACTCAGTTCCCTCCACTTCCATCTGGGAGGCCTGTGAAAGTCCTCCTCCCTGGCCTTTAGCCAGTTTTCCCCAGCTGCGATCAGTTCAGTGCCGTGTTACCATCTGTCCCTTCAGATGCAGGGCTGCCCGTTACAGTTTGGATGCAGCCAGGAGGCAGTTCCCCCTCCTCACACACCCCTCCTCCCCATATACTCTGTACTTTAACATCCTCCCTGATTGAACTAACCTCATTATCTCTAGCCTTACTCACTCTTGCTTGCATATTTATACCTGCCCCTGGAGATTTCCACTACATGCATCCGAAGAAGTGGGCATTCACCCACCCACGAAAACTCATGCTCCTATACGTCTGTTCGTCTATAAGGTGCCACAGGACTCTTCGTTGCTTTTAAGGATAACCTGAGTTACCCGGTTACAGAGAGGCCAGGACTGACCCATTTGGGACAGCAGGGAGAAAGCATCCAACACCCCACCACCTCCATTTAGAGACTACATTTCTGTGACAAAGACTCCAGGCGGCCGGATGAGTCTGTTTCAACCATGGGATGCTGGCGGCATCGGACAAGGGGGCCCACACAGCTCCAGCGTCCATGTCCTACCATTGGCATTCCTTTGGGGGGGACCCCTTTTTCCTGCTTCCAGTGGCAAAGCAGAGGCGGAGGGAGACTTTTCCCACGTGCCTAGGGAAAATGTTAGCAGAAGCACTGAAATTACCCCAGGACACCTGGAGGAGAGAACATCCTCCCCCCAAACACACACACACACTCTCCTAAGCAAAGCCTTAAGTAGCCCTGCTGCTGCTGGGTGTGTTTTTAAATCCACAGAGCCTCGCTGCTTACATCTGACAGCCGCTGGTGTCCCCGTTGATGCCCCTGCACGCTCCAGCCGAAATACTCGGTTGCAGGAGAGTTTGCACCGAAGCAACAGCTCCAGGCTGGGCTCTCGCGGCGCATGCTCAGTCGGAGGCGGCAGCTCCCCATTGTCTCCAGCCCGGAGAACAATTGTGCCGCGGCTCCGGGTCTGCAGAGCTGGGATTGGCCGTCGCGCAGGCAGCCTTGATTTGTAATTAGCAGCTCGGCGAGCTCCCATTGGCCAGGCGGCCTCGCTCTACGGGCCTCTCAAGCACATAAGTTTTTGCTCTGGAGTGTAACTTTTTGCAGGGATGCAGTAACTTCTGACTTGAGCTGTTGTGTTTTGGTTTTGTTTTTTTGTGGAGGGGAGGCGGTGGCTAAATCGCTAGCAAGGATGAAGCTGTGTGGAACTTTCCTTGGTTCGTAAAAGTTTCTCTAAACTTTTCTTTGACTTCTGTGTCTTTTTGGTTTTGTTTTCCTTCCTTGCAGCTTCTGAGCCGGTCTCTTCCGCGTCTGTTGTTCCATGTCAGTTTTCAATGCCCCAAGCAAAGGAGGCGAAAGTGACTAACTTCCAGGCGTGCCTCGATGTTAATCGCTTTGTGTATGTGGCTCAGAAAAGGAAATAGGTCAGGGACACCAGGAACAAGCAAACAAACATCCCCCCCCCCCCCAAAAAAAAATCCCATTTCTCTGTTTTCTCCTCTGTTGAGTGCATGTCAGCAGAGGAGCTCCTGAATTCAATACAATTAAAGGCCAAGCTTCATCTCTAGTGTTTGCATTTAGCAAGTGAGATTCTGACTTTTTTTTTAAAAAAAAATCTCGCTTTCAAAATAGACCTTGACTAAACTCAATTTCAGATGCGAAAGTTTTTAGAGCTAACCACTCTTCCAAACGTGGGCGAAAATGTGTGTGTCTCTCGCCTGCTCTTGCTAAAATTACACTCCAGATAATGCTTTGTTGTTAATAATTATTCGGTTTATTGCAAAAAAAAAAAAAAAATTGATGCGGGTAAGGGATCGTTTTCTCGGTTTGTTTCTCATCAAAGCTTTGTCCAGAGTTCTCCGCTTTTGCATATTAGTGGATAAATAGGCGGTAGCTCAAGTAGAAAGCTGACTAAAACCTGTTAAGACGTTGATGGAGTGTCCTAAGGATTGCTCCTCACTGCCGGGACACAATGCAGACAAGTGGCGTTTTGTGTTTGTGTTTAAATGCCATGTAGAAAATGCAGGGTTGATATTGCAAAGATGTGCATGGGACTGATAAGGAGGTTGGTGCCTTTAAAGAAATTAGTAGTAGTTTAAAAAATAATCTTCCAACTGTAAATTTTTTTTTTTTTTTTAGACAAAGACGTTTTCTCCTTGGGGAAACTGTGTAAATCAAGAGAGAGAAACCGAGGGATATGAAAAGTTTTTGTACGTGTGCGGTGGAGTTCCATCTGCCAGGGGCCTGTAGTGGGCAGGTCTTTCTTCCCCAACCCTTCAGCTGTTCCATATACAATATTAATGCTGGCCATTTCTATTCGGCATACAACAGCACTAATTGTAGTCTGAGGCATTAAGGCAGCCAGCCCATCTGCATCGAAGCTTTCAGAAAGAAACAAGAAAAATCTTTCACCCCCAGCTGGTAGCCGTAGAAATTGGTGCCAATTGCAAATGCATAAAGTTTGAGACCTAAAGTACTTGCAGAGAGTCTCTAGGAAGCAAGTAAACTGCAGTTTAGCATTTTTATGTCTGGATATACAAAAGTAACTGCACTTGTATTTTAAACCACCTTCAAACATAGACCTTTAATTCGATTGTTTTAATGGACTCACCCAGGCTTTTTTATAATGACTATAATCCATTTTTGTGTGTTTGTTTGTTAAATCTTTCCATATTCATTTTGTAGGATACCTATCAATGACTTGTAGACGTGTCGGTTTCAATTTGCAGCCTCAGATTTTCAAATGTTTCCCAATCATTTTTCTACCTCAAAGGAAAAGAGCCATATTTAAGATGTGGCACATATACTAACTCTTCCTCTATTAAAAAGTGGCTACTTAGAATTCAGAAATAACATAGCTTAAAATTTTTAAAACACAAATGTTAACTAATAACATTCTGTGCTTCAAGCAATTTCTTGGTCTGACATGTGGATCACTTCAAAGAGAACAGAAGATAGTAAATTGTTCGAAGGTTTTTCTCAGCTATGATCTTAACTTTAGCAGCTAGCACAGGGGCTTGTGTTCCTAAATCGTTTCTGGGCAGTGGCTACTATACACTATGGCGGGAGCTGTCCATTCCACCAGTGCTGATTGTCTAGGGTTTGCCTGATTTCTCTTTAATTTTCTCAGCTTTACGGAGGCTTTTAAAAGTTGAAAACTTTATATGCTAACGCCTCCAGTTTTCTCAGTGTTTGCCATGTATTGTTTAACGATACATAAATTAAGCAGGTAAGCAATTTATCTTTGTTTAACAAAACAAACGCGTTAGGTTGAAGAGAAAAATAATAAAAATCTCAATATTTTGTTTCTCTTTAGCAACATCTTGGTGATAACGATACACTCTGGCCGTACACTGTCCTATTTTGCGTCTAAATCTAGGTTAGTTTGTTTGGATTGACCGGTTTGCAAACTAACTTTTTTTTTCTGTTGAGGTTTTGCATCAGGAGACAATTGTATAGACTTTGGAGTTTCAGGGTAAATCAGTTTAGAAGTAGAGTGTGTTTAAACCCACATATGCATACACACAAACACCTTTTCCTCTTGTTTTCCATCCTATCTGCTTTGCTTTTGTTTCCCAAGTTTTAGCGTTACGTGGCTGAATTAAATAGCATCCAAGAGTACCATCCAGTATTGTTAACAGAATGAAGCCGATCGCGCCTGATTCCTCCCTTTTGATTCTATCTTGAATGCAGAACAATGAAGATGCAGTGTAGCACCGGGCCTGCTGCCTGGAGATAAGAGTTTAATAGAATTTCTGAATGCCAAAGGTTTAGGATGTAAAATATCCCTGTCCTCGCAGCATGTCCCAGGGAGATAGAAAATGGCTTTTCAGGAGTACTCTCAGCTGAATTCGTCCTTTTATATTAATTGCTTTAGAAGCTCAGGCAAAAGCCAGTAGTTGGCCCTGCAGTCATGGAAATGGGCATTGTAGGAGGTTTCTTTCCAAGGCACGCTGAATGTTCGAGGATTAGAATGCTGTTACATTAAATCGTAAAACAATCCATTCAGAATAAAAATAGTCCAAAATAACTAACTAAAGGACTTGGGCTTTGGCCCAATAGTGGCGTGGCGGGTGAGGAGCTGGGTGGCAAAATGGAATTGTATCTAAAGGTTATTCCTTGGGGGCCTTTGTGGTACCCACGACGATCAATGCCATTGGTTTGGGTGAGAATAGGATCAGGGCCCACGATGACACGCCCAGTCTTTTTTTGTTGTTTTTTATGACGTGAAATATCAGGGCAGAAATTTATCTCCGAATAATTGTCATTTACTTCTTTTCTATCTCTCGCACACACAACTGCGCCATAAAGGACACAGGCGAGATAGTCCGCTGCTCCCCGTGCTCTGGGAAGAAGAATAAATGACTTTAGTGGGGTGTTTAACAATGCTCAGGTTGTAACTTTTGTCTTCTCTTGGCTTTTTTTGTCCGTGCGGGCCTGGGCGAGCTCCAGCAGAGAGAGGGTCATCTCTTTGGCTCGGCAGGGTCTCCTCCAAACCAGCCATGGGGGACCACAGTCCCCGAACTCAACTTTGGGTGCCTAACTCTGCAACCGTTCTTTGCCTCTAGCATCTCTCAAGGCTGCTGGGGTTTTTTAGTCCATGTGTGAACTGCAGCCTTAGAGGACAGTCGAGTCACCGTCTCCGGGAGGGGAGGGGAGGAGGACAGGCTAGGAAGTGCAGGATATCCGTCCCCAGTGCTAAGAGCTTAATTCAATCGGATCATATTTCCGCCACGATTTTCCAAAGTTACAATCAACACCGATTAAAAGTGCTAATGCACCAGTCCAACACAGGGGAAGGGTGATAACTTTTGTCTTTGCTTGCCCATGGGGGGGAGGACGGTCTCTCTGACAAGAGCCGGGACACACAGCACGTGTCAGCTTCATGGCACACCTCATGGATGGTGATGGGGGGGGGGGGGGGGGGGGGGGATTTTGGGGGGGGCGCTTGGGGGGGGGGGGGGGGGGGGCAGAGTCTCTTTCCGGGAGGGAAAAAGGCTTCCAGGAAGAAGCGATACACACACACACACACACACACACACACTTAAGAGATTATGGGGCTGTTTTTAGAAGGATCATTCTCGTGCTTTCAGCGGAAAGAAACAAATGGAACCATCTGAAACCTTATCCATCACTCCCTCCCTTCCTGTTTTTTGAAGGGGGGGGGGGTGTTTTCTGGGAACGTTGTGTGTGATGCTTTCTTTCTTTAAAAGAAATAGATACATTATAACAACCGGCCCTTGAATATGTACATCGGCTAATATGCAATACTTCCTGTTTCATATAGACGATAAATTTCCCAGTCTCTTCTTTATGATGATAGGTCATCTTCCTAACCACCAATAAATATTGTAAAGTACTTTCGCTGTAGCTATGCTAACCTAGGGCATCTGTCATTCCCTGGTTGTTGCTATTAGAAATTATTGGACTGTACCATAGGAAGGGAATGCAGGGGGGGGGGAATGAGGATGGCAGTTGTAACATTCGCAGCCCTTGTGTGTGCTTGGCGGAAAAGAAGCCCCAACTCTTCTGCATATTAATTATGAATCATCTTGGGCAAAATCGGGCCCTTTCTGTTGGATCTGGCGGCGGGGGAGGGGGTAGGAACGGGGGGGAGGGGGTCGAGCAGCGCCCCAGCTCGCTCGCTCACTCCACTCCAAAAAGTCAGCAGTCCCATCTTTTTGATGCTATACTGTAAATTTATTTCACCTCGGAGAGTAAACAGATATATTGCAACCCCAAGGGTTCATGGGTAGTGTATTTACAAAGGGAAGGCGCATCAAGCCCCCTCCGTGCCATTTCCATTAATGAGAGCGGTCATTAAGTAAATGAGACATTGCCTTTAGCAGGCTTAAGAGTTCACACACTAAGGAGCATCCGCTATTTAATTGAAACCAACAAACCATCTTACACGCGTGTTACTGGTGTAGGGAAGTGGGCAAACCTCCAACAACTCTTCCCCCCCCCACCTCCCACCTCTCCCCCCTCCCCATGTAAATTTCATGATTGCTTTCCGTGATGTCATGTTGAAAAGGGGCAGACAATAGCTGTGGGGAAAAGGTAAGTCAATATTATGTTCTTTCGCTGACAAAGGCAGATAATGCTGGGGGGGGGGGTTCACCTTGGATTGGTACAGAGCAGAGGAAGGGGCTCTCGGAGACCACAGCTAATGTAAACAGATGCAGGCTTGGCTCTTGGAGGCAGGGTTTGTTGTTTTAAAATTGCATCGGAGAACCGAGGCGGGTTTATTAAGATAATGATTATTCCTAGGTCCATCTTTCTCTCTCTTTCTCTGAGACTCTAGTGGACATGTTATGCTTCTGACTGAAGAGAGCTTTAGCGGGGGCGGGAGGGGGGGCAGAGGACAGCATCGTATTCAGCTGGGAAACTTTCTGACTATTTCTGGAAGAGGAAGAGCAGATATGTCTGTGGACATAGAGATCTGTGGATGTTTATCAGGAGACATCACTGTGGTTTTAACAGAAGAAGCTTCGTAAAGGGAGAAGGAAAAAAAAAAAGGCAAGCTTCATAGTTTTTCACTGGGATATCTTGCATGGTAACTTCCAGTCCAAGGTACTGAACAGGAGCCGATGCTGTGACTGTCTCTGTCTGAGGTTGGGATCGCTCTGGTTTTTATTTTATTTTTTTCTTCTCAAACTACTGAAGGGGAAAGGGGGGATCTTTACATATTTTGTTCTTGTTTGCATTGTACAAAAGATGCAGGCCAATATCTTAGGTCTGCTGGGTCTTACTCTTAAATCATTAATGAGCTTTGCATTTTCTTTCAACTAAGTGAAGATAATGAGTTAAAAAAATAGGAAAGCGTCTGTTAAAAATTGCATGCATTTAAAAGCAAGTTGATGTGCGGTGTTAAAAGACCATGTGTTGGCTGTTTCAACGAGTAGACTTTTTTCTGACTACTTTCCACTTCTCTATTTATAGTGAGGAGAAATGAGGAAAATATGCCATATTTGTTTTCGTGTTCTCTGTTTACCATGACACAAAGACATCTGAAGGCTTATTTTTAGTTAGCTTTGATTAGAGGCTTTACTTGAGTGATCCCTTTACCAATTTCACCGAAGAGGAAAAGTTAAAAATCCCGCAAAATGTTCGCACAGCAAGTGAAAACAGTCCCTTAGTCCTGGGTGCTGGAGTGAAAGGACCAGTTTGCTGGATGGCAAAGGTGGTTCTATATTAGGGAGATCACTAAGGAAACCATCTCTTGTAGCAGTTGGAAAACACAAACGCAGACACGTTCAAGGTTATTTCCTTCGAGTGATCTGTGCAAACAAAAGAGCAAGTCACAATAAGATGGGCATAAACCACTGAACAAAACCGATACCTAGTGGCAGGAGGCCTTTGTGTTGTGAGTCATCAGGATATTTGCCTTGAAATCCTCCCTTGCCCCCTATTCTGAAGTGAATCGTTCGCTCAGGGCTTGGCTTGGATACAGGACCTGGCTGTCTGGGGGGCTTCCCCTACTTTTGCTCTCTGACTTACGAAGCACTAGTGTGTAGTTTTGCAGGACAGCCATTGCCACAAACAGACCCTGTCGCTGCGTTTATCCTCCATCTATTGTTGTATTCTAATCCTTTCCCCAGGAAAGGCAATTTCAGGCAAAGTCCTCCCCGTCTCCCTACCGGTTCTTTTTATTTATTTCCCCCCCTCTCTCTCGTTGGCTCATCTGCTGTTATTATCAGCTTTTTCCATATGGTCACTTTAATTAATGGCAGACAAAAGGGGGAGGGGGGAGCGAGAGGAACCCAGGAATTAGAGTTTATAGCTGGTTTGTCGCTGATGCTGTCATAGAAACCAGAAGGAAAGATGCCGCCTGTACACTTCTTTGTATGATGCTGTTTATTGTTCCCTCGGCAGCGCACATTGGAGCAGGGTCTCTGCTGCAGGGGAAGGAAGCACAAACCCATTTGACGGCGTTGGTCGTTGTTAGCTCTAGCATTCAAGGCTCCCAAACAACTAAGGGAAGTTGGTGGTTAAGCTGTGACTGACACACACACTCCCCGTTCGCCTGTGCCTTGTGGAGGCCGAGATCACTCTCGGGGGAGGGAGTGAATGGTGATCTGAAGGATACACAATGGTCCGAGGGGCGCTGGCAGGTTCGGGCGCTGGGAAGAGCTATTTGACCCTTCAGAGAACTCGGGAAAGTTTGTTTTGTGATTAGCAATTCTGTCTGAATGTACAGCTAACTGGCGACGTGTATGTATAGATCGCACTTAGACCACCGCAGTTTATTTGTAGTGGGGGCCAGCTGTCCTATTCCACAAGTAATAACTCCTGCACTTGCGACATTAGCTTGGAGGGTCAGCCGTGGAGGGATGTGCTATTAGAAGAACATGGAGATGCATGCTCAACTCTCTTCTGTTTGTAGTGGGGACAAAGTGCATGTTCCAACAACCAAGAGGGTGAAAACAGCGCAATCTCGTCAGTGTCCTGTAATCTCTGCCTCCTCGAGTCTCCCAGGGGTGTTGGATGGGATTCCTTTGAAGGAGGGTTATTAATAAATATTAGTCACGCTGGGGCTAAATGGGGGAAGACAACACCGGTGTTTTATCAGAGTAGCTCTGCAGGCAGCCCCCCTTCTGTCCCTCCCAGATATCTGCCCAGCATCATTGAAGTCTCCATTGGTTTGTGGGTGGTTGTTTTTTAAGCTCCGAGAATGGGATGTTTCTAGAGGCGCACGTGTAAAACCGACCCGCTTCACCAAGCCAGTTGTAGCCAGGTTTGTTATAAGAGGAGGCAGTCTCGTGGAAGGCATCATCTGATCGCCCTTCATGGCTCTTCGCTAACCTTTTAACTGCACGACAGTCCTGGGGGGGAAGGGGGGGGAGGAACTGGGCTGAAGCATTCAGTGCAGGCATCAGAAATGCAGCTACGCCACAACTCGCACGTGGGCTCCTGCAAGGTGGAGGCAGGTTTTAATCCGGATGAAAGAGAACATAGGGCCAGTCCTCGCTCCCCTGTTTAACTTCCACAAGGGTTCCCTGCTACCAGCGCCCCCGGCCCAGTTCTTCCTGTTCCGGGGGGGGGGCGGACTTACCCCTGTCCCGAGGCCCAGATGCATCACTTAAATCGGGGGTCTCCTGCTGCTTCTCTAAACAGGGGTGAATTTCACCTTTTGACAACAAGGCCCCCAATTCAATAAGACAGTGACCTCAAAAGACCCCCCCCCCCAACTTTCTCCCACCCGCACTCTCCCCTTTATAAAATCCCTTTTAAAAAAATAGTCTGGTGGGAATTTCCGAGCCACGCAAAAATAATGCCTTGGTCTAATTCCTTAGATTTAGTTGGGGATTGGTCCTGCTTTGAGCAGGGGGGTGGACTAGATGACGACCTGAGGTCCCTTCCAACCCTGATATTCTATGAAATATTTCCCACCTTTATCTCTTACGCCAACATTACAGCCTCCTACCCCCCTACGCATCTCCCCCTCCCCTTTACTCCAGTGTCTATAAATATCTGTACAGACGCTAGGTGTATAACACTGACGTGTGTGTGTGTGTGGGGGGGCGGTGGTTAGAGACCTAAGATGCGTGAAACTAATAAACTTCAGCTCCCAGTTGGACTCTCGGGGGCTCTGCAGTGGGTGGCTCGAATGCCAGGCCAATGCTGTTGCCAGTCCCGTTGCGGTGTGCCAGGCTGGCCTCTGGATACCTGTTTGCCTTTGTGCCTCCCTGAGTTGTTTGATGCTGGTTGGTTTGCGTTATTGGCGCTGGCCAACTGCTGATTTCATACGGCTCATCCCACGAGGCTGGGGGCATGGGGGGAACAGCAGGACCAGGTGACTTCAAACCGGGGAGCTGAGGACAGTAATGATCCTTGAGAATAACCCCGCTGGGCAGAGCTGCTCGCTAGGAGGGACTTAATCAAAGCAGTAAACTGCAGGGCAGGGTCGGGAGTGGCACAGGGGAGAGCTTGTGTGTGGGCAGGGCCAGGCTGACTCCAGGGAAAAAGCAATGAGGCAGAAAGTCCGGGGCTCGGAGTGCCAGCATTAGGCAGGTGGGGCGGGCTGGCTACGTGCCCGCTGTAGGTTTTGGAGGAGAGGGAGGCACGTGGAGCCTCTAATAACAGGGGGCTGAGTCCCGTAGCTGGGAGAGCTGGGGCGGGGGGGATACATCCAACAGCTCTAGCCACGGGGCTTGCTCTTCCTCCCCTGACACTGGAGTTACTCCTGATCTGAAAGTGGGAGCCGAACCCGGCCCCTGTACTTTTAACACCCCCTTTCCCCCCCCCAATGTATTCTCATTTGGCAGGGGGAGCGCGCTGCACTGTTCAGAAGCTCCATGCCGCGTGCATTTAAGATGTCAAGTTACACCGCTACCTACCTCCCCAGTCTGTCCGATTGTATCTATGATTCCCCTGTCGGGGGGGGGGTGTGCATTGCTCCCTAGCTGGATGCATGCCAGTTTTGACGCTGTCTTGGCACCATTGCCAGCAAAATAAAATAAAATAACCCTTCCGCGCTGTTACATTTTAAAAAAAAGTTATTTATGTATTGCGGATTGCGGCCTTCGAGCGCGGAGCGGCTGCCTGGCCAGGTCTGCTGGTGAACATCATTGTAACCAGATCACACAGACTTGCCGGAAGAAGCCGGAGAAAGCTTTTGAATTATTACTGGAAGTCATCTGATCCCCCCCCCACCCCCGCCCCTAGCTGCGTGTGCAGCGCGTCAGACCAGCTGCCATTTTACTCAGACATTTTGAAAACCCTTGAACCCTCTGATCTACCTAGCCCGGTGTGTGCGCCTTTGCGCGTTCTGTCCCTTGCATTTCCACCGGGGGCGGGGGGGTGCGTGTCATTTTCAAAGCTTTTGCTTCGCCTGGCTAGAAGCAGTTTTCTCCACCCTTCCCCCACCCAATCCCACCGTGTGAAAAATATATTGTGATCTGAAGTTGGGAAGACGACCTGGTTTGATCCGTTCTGCTCCCTGCACGTGTCAGTTCATGCTGCTCCCTGCAAAGGGGAACCAATCTCTAGTCCCAAGGGGGAGAGTCGGCCTCTAAGGCAGAGGAATAACCGTGTGTGTGTGTGTGTCTGGCTTTGCAATGCGAGCTTCCAGTAAATGTCGGCAGTGGCCTCGGCTCGGGTGAACTCATCCCGACAGACACACGCTGCATTTCCCAGAAAGCGGAGTCAGCCGGCGCAAAGGCGTAGCGCGTTGCCCATGCAGCTGTGAGGTCAGATGTTTGGGTTGAATTGCAAAAGGGATGGGCCTGTTCCGTCGGCCTGCAAGGAGGGTGGCAGACCCGCCCCGGAGAAAGTCAGCGCTGCTCGAAAGAGCACCAACTAACTCCTGAAAGCCGGGAAGTTTTCGGTGAAAGCAGCCGGTGGCTGTCTCGCTCTAGCTCGGGGATAGAGCAGCAGTTACTGAATGTTTCAAGGACAGGTGGACAGGATCAGAGGGAGGAAATTGTCCTTATCCTGGCCATGAGCTCCGGGTATTAACCTAGACAGACAGACTCCACTTAGATCTGTTAGCGGTAACTACCTCCTTCTCATTGTACGTTTCTAGACGTAGGATCGTGAATAGATTGTAAACTTTACAAAGGATAATAATACACGTGAATAATACGTTGCTCTGGTCCAGGGATTTCAAAAGCCAATAAAGTGGTATTAATGCCCCTGTTCTGAAGCTAAGGCAATCGAAGCACAGAAAGGTTAGGTACTGGGCACAGGACCTAAGTCCTAGACATCACTTCACCCACCACTGAGAGGCAGCCACCTCTGGGATGGATTGGGGCAGCTTTTGAAGCAAGGCACCAATAAATATCAGTTTATAAAGAACACTCATCTCTCAATGAGTTTTAGTAGCTTGGAGGGTTGGGGATATCATGCTATGAATAAAGAAGCCAGGCTGTACCTGCAGACTAATTCACTTCTAAAGAACTACGGCTAGAGTAAGAATGCATGCATTGTGTCAAGTATCAGATGGGTAGCCGTGTTAGTCTGGATCTGTAAAAAGCAACAATGCATGCATTGGTACATCACCCTTCCCCAAGGACTCTCGCTACCTACCAAAAATGTAATTAAGGGATAAGGGCCACACTTTTTCCAATGGCAAAAAGAAAACCCACTCCTTTGTCATATCTTTTGCTGGGGGTGATGAAGAGAGGCAGGTAGGTGTGTGGGGGACCGAGAGAGAAGGATGCAAATGTATCATCTTGATGGGGTGATTCCATGGAAACTAGTTGCAACTCATTATATAGTCCCCAGATTTCCTATAGTCTCTTCTACGGACGGTATTATCTACCCTTCCTCTGCTTCTGAAGTTGCTTACAGGGGATATCTGCACATTTGTCACTCTGCCTTTAGGGTTGGGAGGTGAGGCATGAAACTGATCTCCACAGCATCAGCCTCTCCCAAAACTCACCGGGATTTCCAATTCCCTGCATAAGACATTTTCAGCCTTATCTTTTGATGCTACTTGCTTCTCAAACCTGCTGTAGGCTTGAGGGGTGTGGAGGGCTTCTGGCAAGCCCAGACAGAACCACGAGGCTGCACTCTCTCTACCATGGGCTATTAGGGTGGAAGAGAGATCCACTAGGGAATATTGTGAGAGAAATAGGGTTCTGCCCCCAGGTATCAGCCCTCTGTGAATAGTCAGAGATTGGTAGGATATGCATGGGTTATGAGGGCTGTGCCCCTTGCCTTCTCTGACAGGTTGGCATTCCCTTGACGTGTGTGCATATCACATTGGCTGGATGAGCCCATGGAAACTCCACACAGGGTGACACTCATATTGTCCAAACTTTCCAGTTTTGCCACTGATTTCGGGGAGGCCAGGATTTTATCCTGGGGACCAGAGGGTTGCATTCAGATTCCCTGCTTCCTTCAAAATCTCTAACTCTCTAGTGTGGCTTGTTAAGAGCGAAGTATCAGTGGTTTAATTGCTCTACTAAGCTTGTGTTCCTTGCTTACCTGCCCCATTGTCCCTTAACAAGAAACTAGAGCTCCCACAGCTGGATGGACGCTGGGAGAATGTATCTAACCAACTGGTGGCTTGGAAGGGCTGAAGCACAGGTTCTGGGGCCTAAGGCAGCTAGACAGAAGGGTCCCACTGCCTTAGAGTGTTCGGCATGGGGCCTGCACTTGGGAGCATGCCTGAGAGACCCAGAGCTAGGAACTAGTCACTACTCAGACCCATGGGAGTTAGATGCATATGGACCCAGGAGTTGTCTGTTTACAACAAACTAGAGCCTGTCCAGTAGAAGACGGGTCCAGGGTTTCATGTTTGGTTCCAGTAGATCACCCCTGGAATACTGTCTTCCGATACCCACTGTACTGCCTGCCTCAGAGTTGCCCCTGTGCGTTGCCTGTTTGTGGTGGTAAACTTTGGAGAAAAAGCTGAAGCAAGGGGAAATTGTGACTTTGAAAGCCTCTATAGTGAAGGTCTTGGCAAAAGTCCAGTGTAGTGTGGAAAGGAGGGGAGAAAGGCAAATGGGGGTTCTGTGAACACTTGAGCACACTTTTTACTGATAAATGGTATGTTGGAAGAGAAAGAGATCAGTGTCTCTGTGGTTAGAGTATTTCAAGCAATTGTCAAGTCTTTAAAATAAAATAAGTGACACGTTGCTTTAATACTGCCCTTTTTCTTTTTATAAAACAAAACGAAAATGGAAAATATAATAATTTTCACCTGAATTAAAATGCCTTTGATCTTTGTCTTTCATTGAACTTTTTGCTTCAGAGAGAATAGATTAATAAACACTTTCAAATGGAAAAATATAGTTTGAAAAGGTCCCCGTTTTATCTTTAACAGAAAGCTTTAGTGCTAACCTGTATATGGGCTCCAACTCTTCCCACCCCCTCCCTTTTTATGTTATCAGTAATACATTTGCTTTTATTGTGATCACACTGGTCTTTCCTGGTCACCTTTTATTCTTTTCTTTTTTCCCCTTTTTTAAATTTTGAAGTCAGCAGATCTTTTAAAAAATTGCAATGTTATTTGAATCAGACCGAATGAAAGAGCAAAAAAAAGAGAATTTTAATCTGCCCCAAGCAAAACTGCCTTGTACATCTGTCATGTTTGGGATTAGTGGAACTCTTTAAAGAAGCTGAAGACTTTTTAAAGGAAGTATTAAACATTTGTGACCTGATTTCCATTCTGACAATATTCTCATTAATAAGAGTGCAGGCTGAAAGACATCTGTTAAGCCCTGGTTGTTTTATGAATATTGCAGAATTTAAAAAAAAAAAATCGAAATGTAACAGTTAGGGGCACAATCTTTTAGTCAGTTTCAAAATAGTGATTTTTCGAGTAGCCACTTGAAGATGTTTTAAAGGGATTCCACATCCTGTGAAAATTGGGCCTCTTTAAGGTGTTTAAAGATGAGCGCTTAAAATCATTGATTACTTTTTGACAATTTAGGCCTTCCGTCCTTACTTAGGATAAACATCCCTCAAAGTCAGAGAGTTCTACCTAAGTCAAGAAGGCATGTTTTTGCCCTCGAATTTGCTTTGCGGGAGGGGAGAATTTACATCTGTCCCAAAATGGAAGGTTGTAAGAAATCTATTTCTGCTGTTTGAAAGCAGCACTTTACAACTCCAATAAAGCCTTTTCAAGTGGATAAATGCCTAACACCATATAGCGAGTAGCAGGCAGCAGAAAGCAGAGCCCTAAGGAGCTGTCAGTGGAGCAGACTAAGGCTGGGAGGTGCTTAGTGTTCTCAACTTACATTGATTTCAGCAGTAGATAATGGCTCACAGTATCTTGCAGGGCTAAGTCCTATCAAAATAAAAACCAAGGAGGGAGACATCCTTAGACACACATACAGCATATTTGAATGTGCCCAATGTTGCTCTTGATCACAATAAAACGGATTAAAAAGAAAGTCCTTTTGGGGGTTGCTGCCTGTGTTTTGTCTGATAACACAGATGTAGTAAACAACTCAGTTCAGACCCCGAGGAAAAAACATATGTGCTCAGTAAACCACTTGCTGAAAGAATCTTTCAATAGTAACACAGGTACCTAGTTTAAAAAGGAGGTTGCTGTCGTCGGCAGTCTCTGCATCCTGTTTATGCTTGCTGGGTAAAATATTAACTAAAGCATCTGAACATAAAGTTCTGGTGTGAAAGGATATCAGCAGGGGAGAGCCATATGGTGCCAGCATGCTAACAAAATACCAAACGTTGGAGATTCCTTTTTGCAGAAGACTGAAAACTCTACTTCCCATACATAATATATGAGTTCACGCCTTTGATGACTAATGTTTAGAGTACAAATGGTACAGGCAACTCCTTGGAACAGACGCAACTTAGGGCATGCTATTTTCCCTTCTTCCGCTGTAGAAAAGAAATCAATCTCGAGCTGTTAAGATACATTTATCCAATATGCTGTAAAACAATATGTTTCCAGAACTGCTGCATAAGCTGCCTTTGCGCCAATTAAATATAACTGCAGTGGGACTTAGGCAAAAAAAAGAATCCTACCACCTTGAAACTATTTGAGATAGCTCAGTGGTTTGAACATTAGCCTTCTAAACCTAGGGTTGTGAGTTCAGTCCTTGAGGAGGTCATTTAGGGATTGGGGCAAAAATCTGTCAGGGGATTGGTCCTGCTTTGAGTAGGGGGTTGGACTAGATGACCTCCTGAGGTCCCTTCCAACCCTGATATTCTATGATTTGAAGCTGAAATAGATGCATCTAGGGCAAGCTGCCCTGTCCCTGGCCTTTCCAACCGAGGCTGGGCTACTCTAGTGGGTTTGATCAGAGCCTGTTTGAAAGCAAAAGATTAGAAATAAAACTGTCTCTTGCAACAGCACTTCAGACTTGTTTACCTAAGTGTTCTCTGCCAGCTTAGGAGTCAGGTGTATTCTGCAGAAATGAATTCAAAACCCATGTTATGGAGCTCCCATAGTGAGTGTTGTTATAAGGTACATGAGATGTCTCTGGGGGAGGTTTCATATATACACTACTTAAAACCCAAGGTATCACTGGCTTAATCTGCAGGTAACCCTTACTGTGTGCTTAATTTTATTTTATTTTTTTAAATCTCTCAAACGCAACCATTTGACATTGAATAGATATACTGTGCGCTTGTCCCCGGGATGGCTATGTAAAGCTTGCTGAGTTTTCTAGCCAAAATAATTACATATAAATGCCTGTATGTTGCACATAAGATAATTAAATAGAATGTCACCAACTGCTTTGGATGGTTTGAATGGCCTAAAATGTCCTAGAATCTGAATTTGCCATATTTCCAGCACCTGTGACTCTTCATTTCTCTTGAGCCTGAAGAGGGGGAGTTCTGCTGGGAGAAAAGGAATGGTTTATCTAGCAGGAAGGCATTTGGGACCCAATTTTGGAAATCCAAATCTTGCATGTGAGCACTCAGATCAGCATTTGCGCACCCAGCATCTGTTGGAAGAACTCTAAATATCAATTGTAGCATCTAAATTCAGAATTTTGCTCTCCCATTTGGGCACTCACATTTCAAACTTGGGCTTCCCTGTGTAACCTAGAGGGAGGCCGCCCCAAGGACTTGCAGACTCGTGGTAACCAAACACTAGAGATGGACTAGTACCACAAAGATGTGGATCCCAATCCAAAATTTCTCCATGCTCGGGGTGTTTGGAACACAAATTTTGGTTCAGCCTATTTGTACATATAGGCACCAGTTGTGAAGTTGCCTATAATGGCATATGGCCCATCCGTGACTCCTATTAGCAAATATCTCCACGAGGCAGAGATAAGACACTAGAGGGGAGGGCTCTGATTACTGCAGAGAATTCTTTCCCAGGTGTCTGGCTGGTGGGTCTCACACTCTGAGCATGCGAGCAACAGGGCTGCCATATTTGGAGTCAGGAAGGAATTTTCTCTCAGGTCAGATTGGCAGAGTCTCTGGGGGCTTTTCACCTTCCTCTGCAGCTTGGGGCTTGGGTCACTCACTGGTTTGAACTAGAGTAAATGGTGGATTCTCTGTAACTTGACATCTTTAAATCAAGATTTGAGGGCTTCAGTAACTCAGCCAGAGATTATGGGCCCATTGCAGGAGTTGGTGGGTGAGGTTCTGTGGCCTGCAGTGTGCAGGAGGTCAGATTAGATTATCATGATGGTCCCTTCTAGCCTCAATGTCTGAGTCTAAGTTGGTGGGGCAGATTCTCTGCCTTGCACAGGTTCTGCTGCTTGATGCATCACAGTTGGGATGGGGGACTGTTGGGGCTATGTGGAGGAAATCATAGGACAGTGTTTCTCAAACTGAGGTTGCTGCTTTTGTAGGGAAAGCCCCTGGTGGGCCGGGCCAGTTTGTTTATCTGCCCCGTCTGCAGGTCCAGCCGATCGTGGCTCCCACTGGCTGCGGGACATACTGGCCGTCGCTTCCAGCAGCTCCCATTGGCCTGCAGTGGCGAACCACGGCCAGTGGGAGCCGCGATTGGCCGGACCTGTGGACGGGGCAGGTAAACAAAGCGGCCCAGCCCGCCAGGGGCTTTCCCTACACAAGCGGCGACCCCAGTTTGAGAAACGCTGGCATAGAGCTTGTTTTGTCAGCTTTACACTTCTAGAGACTCCCTTAGGCTGAGGGTTTTCCCAGCAAGGGTGTTATGGGAGCTTTCAGCTCCCCTTTGCTCTGCCTTAATGATGCAAAGGGAGCGGATTGGGCAAAAAAAACAAATCTCCCACAGCACCTGGAACTGTGCTGATAGGGTGTCTTGGTTCTGACCTATCTCTGTAACACTGTGGTGCCGGTATCGCTCCTATTGACTCCAGTAGGAACTGGCCCAAACACTAGAAAAGCAAGTCTGTAAGCGAGCCCTGGCCATGAGCTCAATTAAGAATTCTGATGCTGTTGCTATTATCAATCTGCATTCTCCGTATTACAGGAAACCTATTGACTCATTGGTTGGAGCCCAGAAAAGAGCGAGGGAAATGATCAGGGGACTGGAGGGATTAATTTATGAGGAAAGTGCAAAGGAAAATTTGTGTGTCAGTTGGCTAAACAGTGACTTCTGTCTAAACTACAGACCTCTGGGGCATACTTATGTTGGTCAAGGGTGTGAAGAGGTGTGATTTGTGACAGACATAGCCATGCCATCGGAAGCTCCTAATGTCAACCGTGCTTTTACCAAAATAGCTTGCCTCACTCAGAGTGTGTATGATCCGGGCTATATCGGTAACAGCGTGTGAGCTCTGCTAGTATAAACTGTATTGCTTTCCTGGTATAGGAATACTGTATATTATACCAACAAGCACTCCTGGTGTAGATGTGGCCTCCGATGGGATGTGAGAACCATCCGTAATGGTGTAAGCACCATGGAGGGAGTGGAATTATCAAGGGGTGTAACTGGGAGTAAGGGGAAGAAATTAAGAGAGGAACAATGTAGGCTGAAATATTAGCCTTTCTTGACAGGGAAAGGGTCTAGAATGTGAAATAGCCTCCAAGGGGAAGAACATTTTTTATTATGACCATAACAAATAAGGATCTCTTGTGGTCTTCTCCAAATATAGGAAACACAATGGAGGAAAACTCTGAAAAAGGCTATGCTAACCCCTCAGGGGTCTAGAGTGACATCCCAGACTACTTCTGCTTTGGCTTATCATGGTTACCACTGTCCTCAATCTCTTGCCTGCATTTATTTACGTGTGAAGTAACTTTCCAACTCCATCCTTGCTTTCTGTTCTCCATGTGTCTGTTTAATCACCATTATGCATGAATGCTTATGCATCCAAGTAGAACATATACCTCACAGTGCAATGAATAATGCCTCGGAGGTTTGGTACACATTTTGGGTGGGGTTCTGAAAGGCAGGCAGCATTGGTTTACCTCTACTTTGCTAGAGCATTGGTTTACCTCAGCAAAACTCAGCATTGGTTTACCTCAGCAAAACTCAGCATTGGTTTACCTCAGCAAAACTCCCAACTGGTTTCATGGGTCCAGTTTACTCTTGTATTACACTGACTGATCACAGGAGAATAGCACTGGCATAAAACTGGAGTCACCCCGTGGCAACACAGGCCCAGCCCCTGTTCTAGTCACAATTGAAAAAACCACAAGTACAGGAGTCAGAGAAGATCAACTACCTGGCAAAGACATAAGTATTACTGATTTGGTGAGAGTGGAGTGTCTTAGGGTGTGTGTGTGTATGTGTGTGTTTTCAGAAGTTAGCACCTCCTAAGGTGTTAATATAGACACCTGGCTGGAAGGAAAGCTCATGCTAATGTCTAGAGAGAGATGCTGTAGTTGTATTGTCTGTTGGATAGTAGCAATTCTACAGTCTTAATTTCTACAGTTGATACAACATCTATTTTCCATAATTTTGAAGCTTTGTGTCTCACTAGCTTCTGGCAAGTGGAGTTAAAGTTTGTTTGTGGGCCCAACGTTTTGATTTAATTAGCAAGTGAGCAACTAGCTGCTTTGCTGAGAGAAATGCTTTCTCCAATAACACAAGTGACAGGCAAGGATTGGTAGCCCTACAGAGAGAGCTGCTCTGTTAAAAAGTGGCTGGAAGCTGTGTAGTTACTTAAAAGAAAAGATGACAGCCCGAGCAGTTAACTTTGCCCCAGGTGTCTCAAAGGAGCCCACGATGAGTTGTCATCTCCTCTCACACGTCCCTTAGAAACGTTCAGCTACACGGTGTTGAGAATGGAGCTTTCTGACTGGCAGAAAAACAGATTGCTGCTGGAGTGGCAAAGGATCCTTCGCATGTTCATTCCATCCATCACTTACTTTGCAGGATTCTAAACAGGACTGGTTTTTTTTTTTTTAAATGGATAATGAGCATATCCAGGGATAGTAAAGGTGTCGGGTTTTTTTTTAGGGATTTTGAAAGAAATATGAACTTTCATGCTCCAGAACATGAGACAACCTCTAATTAGCAAAGGTCAGGAGGAAACTTTCACTAGGGCCAGGATATCACATTACTGCCACCTGCAGGGTTTCGTGCACCTTCTTCTCCAGCAGCTAGCACTGGCCACTCACCGAGGACAGTGAACTAGATGGACCCTGGTCTGATCCTGTACAGTAAGCCCTATGTAGCAATATTGCCCTTTCAGTGTTTGCTGGGAATGTAACAATTGCAGAGTGAAGAACAACATAGGTTTGATTGTGGCCGGACCTCAGAACCCCATACAGGGGGAGGTGCAGCGTTGTACAGCTCTGGAAGGAGAGATGGGAGGCTTCCTACTCCAGGAAGGAAAATGGCTCTAGGAGCCAATGTGCCATCCTTTTGAATAATGCTGTATGCTCTCCCCAGGTACCAGGATGGGACTGCTCAAGGGGCACAATGGTCCTGCTTTCTCTGACCTTTAGGAAGGCTATTCTTGTGGCTGCTGGCCTGGTGCAGTCTTTGCACTCAGGGAAGCACAAGAGAATGTCCTCGTGCCCTTTTTCCATCTGCCTCAGCTCCTCACAGGCAACTTACACACCCATGCCAGCCTTGGCACGATCTGGCCTCTGATTCATGCCCAGTGATCAACTCTTCAGTCAATGGCTGCTTGATCAGACAGGTAGAATGTTGGTGTTTGTGAGGCCAAGGCAACTGGGGATGGACTGGCCTGGCTGGAGGTCCTGCACATCCCAAAAGGAGCCTAGCTGGGCAGCACGGGGACTTTTCTCAGGCCTTTCCCCATAGAGCACAGAAGCTGGGGTGGAGGCCAGTACTGGAGAAAGTTCAAGCTGCACCTTTAAAAGGGTTCAGTTATGCAAGCCCCTCAGAACCAGAACTCTCATTTCTCCCAGCTGAGCTGCCATTGTCTTCTGTGCAGACCCATAAAGAAGCCTCTTCTAAGCATGTTCCCCACAGCACCCTGGAGGCATTCTGTCTGCTTCAGCGCTCCGCAGAGAGAAGGCTTCTGGCGCCGTACATGTTCCCCCTTCCCGGTGTGAATGCTTAATCATTAGCCTATTAACTCTACTTCACACTTAGAGTGATCGCGGCGTCTCCGTATAGCCTAACACGATAGATATGAAGGTATCACACTTTCCTATTTCGTTTCAATTAAGGGGATCTCCGGGAGCACTGAAAATGGCACCACAAGGAAGATGAAGTCAACCTAGTTGCCGATTCTTCTTGCTTTTAAATAAACTGGGCGCAGCTCAGGGTGTGATGATACTGGCAAACTGGTACTTTTGTTTGAGGCTCCCTTTTTAATGTCTAATGGGGTCATTTATTGACGGCATGTGTCTAAAACTGAAACACGCTTCAGCAGCCGTACCAAGTGTGAAAACGGGGGGCGCTGTCGAGAGAGGATTGACCCTCTCGAAGGCTGAGAGTCGTAGGGTGCTGAGTAATGCTGTTACCCCAAGAGAGGGATTATTTCATGATGATCTCACCTCCCATTATGCCTTATTGCTTCTGTCTATTTGACTCTATGACACACACTGATGTGTCAGATTTTCACTTCTTATATGACAGGAGAGAGAAAAGGCTTGATATCATAATGACAAGCTGGCATTTTGGAAGGAGCCCACTTAGTCATCTAACTTTACGTCAGTGGCATGAACAGCCAGTCTGTTCACTGGCTGCTTAGCAGCCTGCCTTAAAGCCAGCCTCTCCGCTCCTTTATCCTTTCAACAACTGATGTGGCATCCAACATATACACACACAAAAATCTATTGGCTGCAGATTTGATTTATGGAACCTTGCCAACTTGACTCATAGGGAAATTTTCCCCAGTTCCTTGGGCACGGGTATTTGGTGGAGCAAAAATAGCAGAAATCTGTCTGAAATCTCGATTTTTGACTCATGAGGAATGGATTAGATTTAAGAAGCAAGGAAGTGTGTCTCTGAAATTACTATATGTTTGCATGATAGGTCAACGTCTCAGTTGGTATAATTGGTACAGGCCCCCTGACTTGGGTGAAGACCCGCTGATTTACATGAGCTGAAGATCTGACCTGTGACTTTTCTTTGTAAACTAAAACAAAGTGTGCTATTGTTTTTTATAAAACTGGATTTATTTATTTTTTTGGCTGTCTGTAAGAATGTTCTGCAGTTCCCTACAGTTTGTATAGGTCTGTCTTTGCTAGTAAAACATGGGTTGCTGGGGACTTGCTATAGTCAATACTGACAAGGGGTGAGATTTTCATCCTCTACTGCAGCTCCTGTGCATGGGGTAGAAGGCCTAGAACGGTATAAGGAAGTCCTGGTCCAGCTGGGGAGGACTTCCCCATGCAGGCATTGCAGAGCTCAGCCGTAAGTTGGCCTTCTGAGGGCCCCCTTGCAAGCCTTGGCATAGGGGATGTGCCAGACATAGGGCTGGGGTGGGGGCGGGGTAGAGGTGTATTGGGCATGGAAATACAGCATGCAGGGCTGCAGAGATTCTGGACAGTACTGGAGCACATAAGGATCTAGGGATAGGCTGTCATAACTGAGAGAGGCACCAAAACTGCCAGGGGCCACAGAGTCAAGAGGGGGGAAGGGTGACTTAAAGCCACCTTAACCTAGGGTGACCAAATGTCCTGATTTTATAGGGACAGCCCTGATTTTTGGGTCTTTTTCTTATATAGGCTCCTATTACCTCCCACCCCTGTCCTGATTTTTAACACTTGCTGTCTGGTCACCCTACCTTAACCTCCCCGTCCATGAGGCTGGGAGTTCTGTGCTGTGCCACTTAGAGAATCTCACTCTGGAAGTTCGAGGTTTTGCCCTGTGTGGTTGGCAATGCCCTTTTTTCCCATCAAAGGCCTTTCAAACAGAAGGAGACCTGAGCAACACACTAGACAGGACTGAAATTTGAAAGGGGCTTGTAGGTTTGGATAACGAGCATCTGGACCTAATTAAGGTTTTGAACACCACAGTGGAACATGCAGTAGTTTTGCTTACGAGCCATCGACTTTCTTCACGCTCACTAGTGTGTTAGGGATTTCATTTATTATGCTAAACTCCTGAGGTGCGGCTTCCCCCTCAGTACAGACCCACACTCACTCAGGACCACCGCTACAGCTCTCTTCCTTTCCCCCACTTCTTATATTGACAGCTCAGATACACTGTGCCAAATTCTCAGCTGAGTCAATGGGCCTCATTCTGATCTATCGGACATCCGCCTAAATGGGGAGCTACTCCAGTGAAATCAATGGCCCTGCGCCCATGTAAAACCAACATGAGAGAGAAGGATTCAGGCTTCGCTCAAAGCTGATGTAACTTACACCTTCTCCTTGGCAGATTAGTTGCATAGTTTCGAGACTCCCGGAGGCTGAGTGGGCTAAACTTACAGGTGGTGTGGAAGGAATGTAATTTATACGTGTGTGAGTGGAAAGGATCGAACACAACTGGAGAGACCTTAGCTAGCTCTAAAGTGGTATCTCTGACATGCTGGATGAGGCTGGAAGAAGGCATAAGCGGCCTTCCTCTCAACTTAGCCCACTCTTCCAAGGGAAGGGGAAAAGCTGAGTTCGCTGGAGGTTTTGAATCTGAAATATGCCTGAGGCTTTTTGGTATTGGGGGGAGGTGGATCTTCCTATGGAAAATCTTTTGAAAAAGAGCCCCCCTGTGGAAGTGTTTTAATGCCAAAAGCGATACAACCCTCATCTCCTTTCTGTTCATCCCCCTCAACCCCAGTTTTCTGACTTTGGCTCCGGTGACTCTGCCTTCCTCTATTAATGCCACATATCCTGACTCGGCCAAAGTGGAAGCAGCGTCCTCTCTGCTTGGCTTTGTTTGATTAGGGTGTAATCTGTCCAGCTCCCATCTCTTTTTTTCACCCTGCTCTTCTTGTTTTGTTTTTCTTTCCCCTCCGTTCCTCCCCAATTCTCTTTGCCCTCTTGCCTGCTTATTTAAGAACATAAGAACGGCCATGCTGGGTCAGACCAAGGGTCCATCTCGCCCAGTATCAGTCTCCCAACCAGGGGTAGTGCTGAAAGCTTCAAAGGCAATGAACAGAACGGAGCAAGTATCCAGTGATCTATCCTCTGTTGTCCCGTTCCAACTTCTAGCAGTCAGAGGTTTAGGGACCTCGCTTCTGTCTCTTTGCATTCTCCTTTCTTTGCCCATTCTCCACCTCGTGTGTTCTTCCATCTCACAAGCGTCTCTCTTTATGGTTCCCTTCCTCTCCGCCCCCTCACACACACTATTGTTTGTTTGTATTACCACAGCACCTCAGAGCCCTAGTCACAGACCAGGACCTCATTGTACACACACAGCACATGGATGGAGGTGTCTTTCCACACCTAAGGTGTGAATGGACCCCTTCATATGATGCCCGCACCTGTGGGGTCAGGTCCTGAAGCACTTCTCATAGCGGTTCCTGTCTCTGTGCTGTGTGACGCATGTCTCCAGCTGGGTGGGGAACAGAGCGCCAAGCAGAAATTCCACAGGAGTCAGGAGGGTGCCAACAGTGCTGAAGCGGTGTAAGGGAGGGGAGCTCCCATGTGGCAGATCAGTAGGAAGCCAGAGCAACTCTCCATTCACAAAAGAGAGGATCATCTACCCCAATCGCCCTGTCCAGATATTCGCTGCCATAAAATGCATGATATAAACAGCATTTTGTTAAAACAGTAGGGACCACATCCCGAAAGAATAAGTTCGTATCCTTGCGAACCACGTGTCTTATGCATGCAAATTGGCGGCTGTATGCCGTTGCCTGGCTTGCCTCCCTGACTGCACGTTTTCCACACGCAATTTGCATCCATGTGCACGCTTTCCCCACTCAGTTTGTGCATCCTTGAACTCAGTCATGCAAAGTCATCCAGCGGGACTGGACTCTAGATGTGTGCGGCAACAGAGATGCATAAACACATCCCCTATTTTAAATACACTGCTGAAGCGCACAAGTCTCTATATGAGACCGAGCACTGGACTGGAACTTGGGCAACCTGGGTTCTATTCCTGTCTCTGCTACTGGCCTGCTGGGTGACCAGAGTCAAACCACTTTCCCTCTCTGTGCCTCAGTTTCTCTTCTCTAAAGGAGATAATGATAATGCAAAGCACTTTGAGATCTACTGATGAAAATACTGTATAAGAGCTAGGTGTTACTATGATACTTTCTGTATTGTCTGGTCTGTGTCAAACTCACACATATGTCTTATAGAACAGAGGAACTATATGGTGCTTTTCACTGAGCCAACTGGCTTCTTCCTTCAAGAAGCACAGTCTCATGGTGCTGGCCACGTCCCCAGGAGTCCAAGACATGCTGGTCTTCCTAAATTGTCCCTCAAAATCTATCGGCAGGGAATTCTCCTGCTGCGTCGACATATTGGCTCCACAGAGGCTTTTGATTTGGTATGAAAAGTAATTATTATCGCGGTGCTGTTTAGCAGTTGTTTTTTACTATGCTGGTAAGGTTAAAAGAAATAATAATAATATAAGAGAGACTCAGCCAGAGTAACTGGCTGCAACGTGCTATTTGCATTTTTAAGGAAATACTTCTTTGAGACAGCTTGGGTGAAAGGTCAGTATTTGCATATAAATGGAAAAGAAAGTGTATGAGGCTGGAAGTTACAGCTATATTATTTTCTCAGCAGTGAGCTGCTCTTTGGGAGATTAAGGGACAGGGCTTGTATTTGGCTTTTATTGAATAGAAAAGTTACCACGAAAGCCAAATTAGAACAAAATAATGAGGTAAATGTGCAAGAATAAAGAAGCAACATCCCATTACTCCCTTCCCAGACACACTCCTGCGCAAACAAGCGTGTAACACATCACGCATACACAGGTAGTGTACAAATGCCCCGACAGACACCAAGAGGAACCACACATGCAAAAGGGTATTGGAGGGCAAAGCAGGTTACAAGTAGGGACTGTTATGTTTTTCCGATACCTGGCAGTAGACGGTATGTTGCGAATAATTGTCTGAAAATGATAAGCCAGTAGTTTCAATTTTGTTCATGCTCAGATCTGTGCAGTTGGTAATTATCAATGTGCTTATAGAAGGTTCCCGCGTTTGTGGTCAAAAGGGACAGATGGGAAATCTAAGCCGCTTTTTGTTGCTCCCAGGTTACTAGGCTAATGCACGAGGTAGAGCCTAGGCAGCAGGACTAGGTGTTACCTAGAAAGCAGCGAAAGGTTAAAACCAAATGTCACTATTGTTGATCTCTCGTTGTCCCACAGAACATAAAGAAGGTCTCTAGGGATGTGGGGAAAAAATTAACTGGTAGGTTTAATATTCCTTCTTTGTACTCTTCATCTAGGCAGTCCTCTCCTAGGGCACCAACAATGGTATCTGGGCCCCGCTTGCCTGTAAACATGTGTAAATGGAGGTGCTAGTGGAGAAATCATACCAAAAATATGCTATTTGGAAACAAATTTTAAACAGGGCAGCCAGTTAATTTCTCTTTCGGGTTGCGTTAGATTTCCACTTTAAGCCCCCGGTTCAGCAAGCACATAACTCTTACCCTATAGCGTTCGATGTGGCTACTCTCCTGAGTAAAATTAAGCATGCGTTTAACTGTTTGCAGGTTTGGGGGCTTACTTAGCCAAGCCCAGTAGCATCCACTGTAGAATAGTAGATTTGCTGTTCCTGAGCCCCACCTGAAACTTCTGTAACTTATATTTTCCTGTTCTTTGGCTTTTCGCCCCCTCCTCAGAAGGTAGAAGACCAGCGTCACCATTTGAGAACCACAGAACCAGGAGCAAGAAAAAAAATGCTGAAATACCAAAATTCTATTCACTGGGCAAAATGGTCTCTGTTTTTTTTTTTTTTTTTAAATCAACATATTTGAGAGAATGACACATAAATAGAACTGCTGCCATGTGTATGAAACATTTGTTCCCCCCCCTTCCCTTGAAGAATGTGTGAGTGACGTGAACCTCAGTGCGTGGAAAGAGAAAGATGTGGGTTTGAACCTTACATAGCCTTTTTTAAGGTATTTCTGTCACACTCAGAAAAAGGCGTTGTCTAGTTAACTGTTCAAGAACCTTGGAACCTAAATATCCTTGCTAATGAGCGGGGTCTATAGCTTCATTTCTTGTTTTGATATTGTGGGAGCATTTAGGACTCCATTCTGCTACGTGGTGTGTAAAGACAGCACAAAAAAACGGCCCCTGCCCCCAAAGTCTTACGCTTCAAGTGTAAGACAAGAGACAACAGATCTATACAGACAGCCCGGAGGAGTACCAGGACACAGTGAGACAAGATTGGTCAGCATTACAGGCAGTGACCTCAGCACACCCATGGCCTATTCGTTGTCAAGATTTTTGTAGGTATCATGGCAGAGGCGACGGATTCTTCCTAAAAGTGGGGGCAGGCATGGGGGCCCTGCTCCCCAGCCAAGCTGGAAGCCAGAGCCAGGCTGGGGAGCCCGATCCTTTCCACCTGCCCGGGGTAGGGGGGCCCGAGAGCAGCCCAAGCTTGTGTCCCTGTCCCCAGACCCCGCCCCCCCGACCAGCGCAGGAGGGTCCACAGCTCCCCTGGCTCCCTGGGCCGCTGTTACCTGGGCCGGGCTCCAGCTTCTGGCCTGGCCGGGGTGTGGGACTTTGAGGGGGAAGAGGCGGAGCAGGGGGCTGGCCCCATGGCGAAAAGTGGACAGGTCAGACCCGTCCACTTTCAAAAGCGGGAGGGCCATGGCCCCTTGCCCCCGTTCCGGCAGCCGTGCATCATGGCAAAGGAGGATTTGAAGGAGGACAATGATGTAGCATTGGGATGTTTATGGGGAGCTCCTCCTAAGTGTCAGGAGCAGAATAGGAGAAAATACAAAGGTGTTTGTTTAAAAATGTAACCAGTTGGCTATGAAGGCATATTCCATTGTCTGATCAGAGGCAGGAGTCAACATCTCAGTAGTGAATAGAGAGAAGTAGCGTGAGGACAGGCCATGAAGGGCTTTGAAAGAAGATACTTAGCTTATGTTTGATGTGATAGAGAAAGGGGGGCCTGTGGAGGGATGCAAAGAAAGGGGTGATGTGGTCAAAGTGATAAGCTAGGAAAACAATCTTTGCAGCAGCCTTCTGAATGGATTCGAGTGGCGAGAGATGGAATTTGTCAAGACCAGGGAGAAGGATGGTGTGGTAGCTGAGATGAGTCTGTGTGGATGGCTCGGAAAGGCTGTGTCTAGAGATGTCATACAGAAAGACTCAGCCTAGAAATCAGGATCTGAGAGAGGTCTGAGTAGAAGATGGTGCCCAGGTACAGGCCGGAGTGACGGGGGGATGACAGTGTTGTTCACTGTGATTAGGGCAGGGCTTGGGGGCGGGGGAATTAGAAGCTGGCTTAGGCCATGTTGAATTTAAGGTGATGGCTAGGCATTCATGAGATCTCAAAGTAACTGAATGGAGGACAACAGGGTGATGCCTCTGGCGCTAACGGAACAGCTGCATCCTGGTAGCAACAAACTCGTCTCTTTCCCTTGACACAGCCAGCTAGAAACCCTTGTGTTCCTCTCTCTATCCTCTCACCCTGGTGCCTGCAGAGCTGAACTGGATTATACCCAGCTGCCAGCAGTAAACACCTCTGAGCCATACTTCTGCGGAGTTGATTGCTTAGTTGATAGCAACGCAAGCTACACTGGGAGCATACGTTCAATGCAGAGAGAGTAAAAAGATCGGACCCTACTGAAATCGCAAACCTTTCCTTCCCATGGGGAAGAGGGAAGGAAGATATTCACAGATGTCACCAGCTTTGAATCCCTGGAAAAGTCTGAGCATGGGGTTAGGTGGTGGGTTACCATAACACTATTTCACCTTTGGAGGAACGCGCTCAAAACTTAAGGCCACGAGTGAAATGATTTTGTGTCTCACCTTGATCCTTAATGGGCATTTGACTATGACACAGTTATGCATAATTCACCAAGGGCATAGGAGATGCTGGGTATGAAGTAGCGGGGAAGGTAAGGATAGTACTCAGGTGCATTGGCAGGCTGCATAAGGGCCCAGGACTATGGTGGCAAGATGTGTCAGATCAGGTATAATGTACATTGACCGAGCTGGGAGAGTCAGTGCCCAGGACGGAGGTGCTTTGGTGTAGAGGTTTGGGGTGGGGAGGTTGTCCCATGACCTCTGAACTATGTTTCTTGTAAGCGGTGTCTGTATTTCTTGTCAACATGAAAGTCATTTGCCTAATTGCTTTCAATGAGATTTATTGGTCAATAAATAAATAAATAAAAGGTTTTGGGATGTGGCACAAATATTGTATGCAAAAGAGATGAGCTTGTATCTAAATGGCAGCTGTGCATCGTGGGGAAGTGCCCATACACATGGCTGTCCACTGGTAATGTGTACTGGAGAGCCACACTGTGAGGGCATTCCCAGAAGCACAGGTGAGCCCCAACAAACCTGAAACTTCTGAGTTTGAGTTTCACACACGGTGCTCCACACCCCAAACACCAGCATGGGCTGGGGACCTGTATTCTGGGAGAGTGGGGAACTGCCTGGGAGGGGAGGAGTTCAGGCCCCAAACTGGGGCTTGCATTTACAGAGCATGAGCTTTTAGAGCTACAACTTCTTCTGGTTCGTCCCCACCTGGCCACTGGAGAAAGGGGCAGTACCTCACTCACAGAAAGAGATGAAGGATTGTCTCACAGTTAAGGCTCTGATCTGGGTCCATTGCCCAGCTCAGCTACAGACTCTTTGTGTGATCTTAGGCAAATCACTTAATCTCTCTGTGCCTCAGTCCCCCAGTCTGTAAAATGGGGATGATGATCCCTTCCTTTCTCCCGCCCATTTTCTGTCTTGTCTATTTAGACTGTCGGCTCCTTGGGGCTTTCCTAGGCATACAAAGAGCTACCAAGACTCAGCTTCTCCTAAACAATTGACTAGGCTCCTCTCCAGACAGGCCAAAGATGATGAACACATGGAAGAATCACCAGAAATCTAGAACCACTGGCACTTCCATCTATACATCTCACTCTAATCTATTTCTTAAATCATATTTACTGATAAAGTAAGAGATCTGTAGCTATTACATGGCTGTTTAACTTCAATTAGTGTTTTAATGATTGGTCGTTAACCGGGCAATATATAGTTAGCATCCTGTATAAAATCTTAAATTAAATGCATGTTTGGGAAGCTAAATTCCAAACACTGGGCACTGCTTTTCTGCAGCACACGGGATGATATTCACATTGGATGGGAAATATTGTGGAGCTTGAAAGGGGGTTAAACCTACATTCGCTGAGCCATGAATGGGAAGAATGGCTAAGGTAGCCTGGAACAGCCATCTCTGTTGATTTTGAAACCAACAGAGGTTTTAATTCAGCTCCCTTGAAAAAGCACCCTGATGCAGAGCGGCTTTGCTACCGCATTCTTGAAGGCTAAACTGATACATGCACTCACAATGTATCAATTCAAGCAAATCTGTGTTCCCTGCGTGTGGGGATTAAGCAGGAGCATGGAGAAATGTAGTCACATTTCAGGCTGGGTTTCATTGTGCTACGCCCTGTCGACTGCATAAGAGGGGTTCAGTTGTGCAGTTAGGATCCAAGAGACAGCAGCCTTAAATCAGTGATGAAAGGATCATTCGTGATGCCTGCAGGAGCAAAAGCCCTCACTACACCAAGGCTTTGACCACACAGGAAAACAAATTCTGGTTAATAATGTTCTCCAGGTAGCTGGATCTTACGCTGCTGAGAACCAGCCTCTACCTGGTTGTAAAGGGCAGTGAGGAGAAGCCCTGTTGCTGTCATTTGTGGCAATCTTTTCAGAACATTTAACGCATCGCTTTATAAAATATTAGGAAGGTGCATTAATAATTCGAGGGTTTTCAAAAGAAATCTGCATTTGGTTAATTGCAAAGAAAACAACCAGAACTGCTCTTAGGAATCCCTTACCTTCATGCAGTGCGTGTGTATGCAGTTTATTACACAAATAAAGGAATCACCCACCACTGTAATGCAGCTGCCTCTGGTGCGGAGTACAATAGCGGGTGGTGGTTTTTGGTGGTTGGTTTGTTTTGTTTTTTGAAACAGGGCACAGCAACCATGTCTGCATGACATTGCTGGAGGGATTTGAGTAAGTACATTGTCATTAAATGCAAAATGACTCCCTCTCCTTCATGCCCCTTACCAAAGAACAGTGTTCAGAGCACCTCTATGGTAGACTCTGGGAACCTTTCCATAAAGGGCACACAGGCTGCACGTAAAAAAAAGGCCTAATCCAGAGCCCATTGACATGAAAGGAAAGGCTACTGCTGAGTTCAGTGGACTCTGGATCAGGCCCTAAGTGCAGCAAACAAAAGTAATATGCTGCTTAGAGAGATTTTTACACACAAAATGAGGTTCAGTTTCTCTTGAGACATACCTAGCCCACCCCCATTTTATGAGTTCCCCAACGTAGCCTTCATAGCGCTTCTTGATCAGCTTTGGGAAGGAGGCCTTAATTCACCTCACTCCAGCTTCCGATCCTTGGCCATGCCCTGATGTGTGTAGTATAAGAATACAGCCTGAATTTTCCAGACTGAGGTGTGACTGGCTTGGCTGAAGCATTAAAGAAACCCTCAGAACATTCCAAGCCATGCAACCATAGGGCTTCCCTTTGCCACAACAGCATCCTTGAATAGCCAGGTGGAAAAATCTCATCCTCTTCCTTCATTTTATTTTTTTTCTTGTGTCTGTGGGAATAAAAGAAGCTTCATGCAGACTTAAAAAACAAAAAAAGGTAACCTGGTGCCAATGCTGTGGTGCTATAAAGTACTGGTTGTCCCTGTGCTGAATGGAGTTGGGCAGGGTGTCATTAGTTGCACATGGAATTGCAGGCTTGCTGATCTTACCCCTGGATTCAGCAGGAAGAGCTCTCATTTTGAAAAGGTTTCCTTCCACTCCCGTTTCTTTTCTGGTTTTCCTTCCTCTCCCTCTGTTGCTTCCTCTCCCGTTTCTTTTCTGGATGCTCGTTGAGTTTTTTTACGGTACTGATGACAATATATCAGTGAGGAGAGATATGGTAACTGGGAGTCAGGAACGCCTGATTTCTAAACCGGTGACTCACTCTCTCTGCGGTCTTGGTCAAGTCGCTTAAACTTCCTGCCTCCCTTTCCACACCTGTAAATAGTGGGAAGGGGCAGAGACTTGTCAGATGCTACGGTGATGGGTGGCAGTATAAAATCCTAGGCTAGATGGATGATACTTATCTACCTCACAGGACATTGCACTTCACTTTGACATAAAATGTGTAGAAGTAGCAGTAACCCTTTGCCTTTAAGGAGTTGTCTTAAACACTCGATCATTTATTAAACCACCAGACACATTTAGCCCATGTATACAGTGACTTAAAATCATGCCTTGAAGAAAGGCTGTAATGTAATTTGCTTTATAACGGTGCCTTACAACATTTCCCCCTTAACGGATTACTAATGCCTTTTATAACACCCTTAAAAGGAAGCTCTGTTTCCAGAGGGGCTGCTACACATATTTGGAAGTAAAGCCTTTCATTGTGATTGGTATTGCCAAGCCTGTATGGGGTGGCCATCTTGTTTTTAAAAGCAAAGCAAACCCCTCCCCCCGCAAAGTGTGATATAATTTGTGACTCAGGCAACGTGGACACTTGATGCCCTGCGAGGGATCCCATCCTGCTTGGTTAGTTGAACAAGCTTAAAATATGTTGTTGTGGACTAATCAAACCTTTTTCATTTTGAAACATGAAAACTTTTTAATGCTTGCTGTGCCTATGGGAGCTTCCCCAGTGCAGATAGGTACAGAGGGGGTAAATGGGACTAGGACTTTGCCATATGCTTCCACGCAAGGAGCAGAGGGGATTCTGGAGCTTTCACTTGAGGAGCTGACCCCCAGTGTAAATGCGGAGCAATTCCGTTGAAGTTGGTGGAGTTGGACTGGCGTAGAACCGGTGTGCAGTCTTGCCAACTCTTGTGACTTTTTATCGGGGACTCAGATTGGCTTTCCTCAAAGCCTCAGCTCCTGGAGTCATGTGAACATATGAGACTCTTGACTGTCATTTAAAAAATAGTAAGTTTCTCGACCTTGTGGTTGTAGAGAAAAGGTTGAAAATGTAACCTGAGTCTGTTCCAAAGTTTCAAAAATCAGAAGGCAAATAAGAAGCAGCTCCTGTTTTATTCTTTGGCTTAAAAATCCCACTCTCATGAGTCTGGGGAGCGTCCAACTATCATTTTGTGAATGCTTAGGGCTGCACTGAGTATGGGTGAGCAAAGCAACAGGTCTTTGTAATTCAAAGGATGAATAGTTGACCCAGGTGCACTCCACACCAGATTGGGGGTGTTGTGTGACTGTCTGGATGGAGTCCAGAGCCACCTCATCCCTCTCTGCACTGGTTGGCAGCCCTTGAGGGGAGCTGAGGGAATGCATCCTACATCTCCAAAGAGGAGGTGAAAGGGAGGATGCTTCACCTAGTGACCAGGGAGGCATTTTCCAATTGCCACACTGTACAGTAACTCCTCACTTAATGTTGTAGTTATGTTCCTGAAAAATGTGACTTTAAGTGAAATGATGTTAAGTGAATCCAATTTCCCCATAAGAATTAATGTAAATGGGGGGGGGGGTTAGGTTCCAGGGAAATTTTTTTCACCAGACAAAAAACGTATACTGTGTATATATATACACACAGTATAAGTTTTAACAAACAATTTAATACTGTACACAGCAATGATGATTATGAAGCGTGGTTGAGGTGGTGAAGTCAGAGGGTGGAATATTTCCCAGGGAATGCCTTACTGCTAAATGATGAACTAGCACTCGGCTGAGCCCTCAAGAGTTAACCCATTGTTGTTAACGTAGTCTCACACTCTACAAGGCAGCACAAATGGAGGGAGGGGAGACAGCGTGGCAGACAGACACACACCCTGTGTGAGAGAGAGAGAGATGTGCATTGCCCCTTTAAGTGCACGGACCCCACTCTAAGTACATTGTCTTTAAAAAAAATCAGGAAGTTGAGACAGCAGCTAGGGCCAGCAAGCTCCCTCCATCCTGAGCCCTGTCCTGTCCTGTCCCCACCCTGCTCTATGGCGATGGGGTAAGCAGGGGGCAGGAGAAGGGGGAGAGGGGGACACCCTGACATTAGCCCCCCTCGTCCCCATTCCCCCCCCCCCCCAGCAAGCAGGAGGCTCAGGGAGCAGCTCCAAGGCAGAGGGCAGAAGCAGCACATGGCAGTGGGGGGAGGGACAGCTGAACTGCCGGCAATTGGTAGCGCAGGGAACTTAGGGGAGCGGGGAGCTGATAGGGGGCTACCCGTCCACCCTGGTTCCATGTCCCCACCAGCTAGCTGCAATGGGCTGCTCTTCCTGCAAGCAGTGGACAAAGCAGGCGGCTGCCAAACAACGTTAGAAGGGAGCATTGCGCAACTTTAAACGAGCATGTTCCCTAATTGATCAGCAACGTAACAACGAAACAACGTTATCCAGGATGACTTTAAGTGAGGAGTTACTGTATATAGCTCTGCAACGCACAAACACATCACAGCGTCTCCGCTTCTGAAAGCCTGAGCGGAACCCTACAGCAAGTTGTACACTGTCTTTGGTAGTATACTCTGATAACCATTGAAGTGTGGGGCATAGAGAGAGGAATGCACTGCCAGTGCCCGCGTCTTCTCCGTGTTAGTGACATGCGCTAGAACAGGCTGATGAACCTACTGGGATGCACCTGGTTTCCCAGTGGGCACCCGAATTTTGCAGGGTGTGGCCAAGATCCCATGTATCTACCCAAGGTTCCCAGCTGTTTCCATGAATCTGGGACCAGTTTTGAGTCTCTAAGAATGCTCCAAGCCAGGCAAGGTTTGTTTAATTTGGTTTCCATTGCAAGTGTGTTGCATTGCTCAAAACTGGGCTGACTAGGTGCTGTAAATTAGGGAGCTACAAATCCTTGCTGTCTCATTTGTTCTCTCAACTTGTTAAGCTTGTTAAGGCTTCGGGGCTTATGTAGATCCAGACAGAGATTAGAAGAGCTAGCGAGATTGGGAGGAAAAATGGAGCTATGATGCCACAGCAAAACAGAAGTGTTTTTTTGGCACGATGCAGTATTTTGTGAGATCACAGGGTACGTATTTTTATAAAATAGAGAGGAGCCCAAGCTGTGAAGTGGGGGTCAAGATCAGAACTTCTTCAAAGTCTTTTGGAGGTGCCAAGATCCAGGGTTTGAAAATGAGCCCGTGCCGGAAGGAAAACACCGATTGTGGTGATGCATACTGCTCCTAAGGGAACACAAGGAGAACCCCGCCCTACACGATAGATGACCTAAGGCAGCACAAAGCAGGGATGGGGAAATTAGTCCTATGAGTGGCAGATAAGAATCTGGATATTATGCAGTTTCCCCCATCCGCTGTCTGACAATGATGATAAGTACCCACAAGAGCCACTGATTTCATTTGGAATTGTGTGAGCTCAGCACCTCTCCAGATCAGTCCTTAAATGAGTTGGGTAATGTGTCAGATCATTTCTCAGTGGGCAATTCCATACATCCCAGAATCTCTATGCCACTTGGCAATTAACTTCTTCAGCTCAGCACTTTCTGCTTCCCCAGGGAGACGTGTGCTATAAAAATCAACCCGGCCTTAGTCCATTTTGAACTAGAAACTCAATGTAGGGTTGCATGGAGTTCTCTGCACAGCTTTTCAACATGCTTGGTTCACTGCAGTCTAGACTATTTGCTTATTCTACGTGGTTTTTATTTTTTTTCTAAAATGCTGAATGAAATAAAATACCTTCTTGTATCTTTTCGAGGGGAAGTTTTACTGTTTAACTTTCGGGGACATCTCAGGGAACTGAATTAGCTGATGAATTCCTGGGTGAAACTTATTCTGTATTTTATTTAACAGAAACACCCCAAAACATTTCTATGGCCATGGTTCAAAATACTGTAGGCCAAATTCTACCCTTGGCTACGCATGCGCAACATTGCCTGTTAAACACTCCAAGTAGGGTCACAGCAGTGGGTTGGACCATGATGGAATAATGCTGGGTTTTTAAAAAAATACGGGAGATTCCATCTGACTTAAAAGCAACTTGATAGAGTTCAGAGCTGCTGCAAAGTGGGAGGAAGGTCACAAGGCACAGACATTGAATCTGATTCCAACTCACCCTCCTCTCAGACAATCTCTGGAGCTCATAGTCCTGCAGAGTGCAAACAGCTGCCTCTCCTCTGGGGTGGTCTGGGAAATTTGCTAGGTGTAGTAGGGACCTCCTTCCACACCTTGCAACTGTAGCCACGTGAGCTGTGATTCTGCTGAATCCAGGGTTTGGGGGTGAGGAGGGTGGAAACTGCTCCCGTCTGGGGAGTATGCATGTCAGCAGTAGGGATACAGGAAATACGATTAATGTGTTAACAAGGTTATCCCAGCTAACTAAATTCAGGACGGGGAGATGAGGGCTGGAGTGTAGTGAGCTCATTGTGACAAGCAGCTCTCCGACAAAACCTTTCTGGCTGTCAGGGTGTCTGTGTTTTCCTAACACACATTGCCCGTTCCCTTCCCTGCTACTGTTCGATCACATGGCATGGCCAAGAGTATAAGGAGGTGAAGATAGAGTCACCTGTACGTGTCAGTAACTGGCCAATGGACGTGGAATTGTGGCATCAGGTGGTCAGATTTACCCAGGCAGTTGCCTAGGGTGACAGCTGTGTCATTCCTACCCTACAACTTGGACACATGTGAACAAAGCAGGCCCGTTGAGGGTGGGAGCTATGCTTTTTCTTCCTTAAGGACGTCTGACTCTTATAAAGTCTGAGGCTTTTTGCAAACCCCTCAAGCCATGTATAGGGGTTGCAAAGACATCTTGAGTCCATGAACCTTTTTTTTCTGTAATTTAAGCCCATTTTCCCCAAGAGTGATTGTTAGTTTAAAACATGTATTTGTGCTTTAAAGGGAAATCTGAGTCAGGTGGAGAAGGACACACAGCTCCTCTGAGATAGGCTGGAACATTTGGGTGCCCTGTATACACCATATATATGGTGTATGACCCGCATTTAGTTTTCATTTACTTTTGCCTTTGTTTTCATATATCCATCCCTCTCCCTCCACTGTCCCACAGTGTCTTGTCCACTTGCTGCTCCATTTTCACCCCACTTATGCCATCTCTCTTTCTTTACTCCTCTTTTCATAGAATCATAGGACTGGAAAGAACCTCGAGAGGTCATCTGGTCCAGTCCCCTGCACTCATGGCAGGACTAAGTATTATCTAGACCATCCCTGACAGGTGTTTGTCCAACCTGCTCTTAAAAATCTCCAATGATAGAGATTCTACAGCCTCCCTAAGCAATTTATTCCAGTGCTTCACTACCCTGACAGTTAGGAAGTTTTTCCTAATATCCAAACTACACCGCCCTTGCTGCAATTTAAGCCCATTGCTCCTTGTCCTATCCTCAGAGGTTAAGAAAAAAAAAATTCTCCCTCCTCCTTGTAACAACCTTTTACGTTCTTGAAAACTGTTATCATGTCCCCCCTCAGTCTTCTCTTTTCCAGACTAAACAAACCCAATCTTTTCAATTTTCCCTCATAGGTCATATTTTCTAGACCTTTAATCATTTTTTCACTCGTCTCTGGATTCTCTCCAATTTGTCCACATCCTTCCTGAAATGTGGCACCCAGAACTGGACACAATACTTCAGTTGAGGCCTAATCAGCACAGAGTAGAGTGGAAGAATTACTTCTCGTGTCTTGCTTACAACACTCCTGCTAATACATCCCAGAATGATGTTCACTTTTTTTACAACAGCATTACACTGTTAACTCATATTTAGCTTGTGATCCACTATGATCCCCAGATCCATTTCCGCAGTACTCCTTCCTAGGCAGTCATTTCCCATTTTGTATGTGTGCTACTGATTGTTCCTTCCTAAGTGGAGTACTTTGCATTTGTCCCTGTTGAATTTAATCCTATTTACTTCAGACCATTTCTCCAGTTTGTCCAGATCATTTTGAATTTTAATCCTGTCCTCCAAAGCACTTGCAACCCTGCCCAGCTTGGTATCATCCGCAAACTTTAAGTGTACTCTTTATGCCATTATCTAAATCATTGATGAATATATTGAACAGAACCAGACCCAGATCTGATCCCTGCGGGACACCACTCTTATGCCCTTCCAGCATGACTGTGAACCACTGATAACTACTCTCTGGGAATGGTTTTCCAAACAGTTTTGCACCCACCATATAGTAGCTCCATCTAGGTTGCATTTCCCTAGTTTGTTTATGAGAAGATCATGTGAGACAGTATCACAAGCTTTACTAAAGTCAAGATATACCACGTCTGCAGCTTCCCCCCATCCACAAGGCTTGTTACCCTGTCAAAGAAAGCTATCAGGTTGGTTTGACACGATATGTTTTTGATAAATCCATGCTGACTGTCACTTATCACCTTATTATTGTCTAGATGTTTGCAAATTGATTGCTTAATTATTTGCTCCATTATCTTTCTGGGTACAGAAGATAATCTGACTGGTCTGTAATTCCCTGGGTTGTCCTTATTTCCTTTTTTATAGATGGGTACTAGATTTGCCCTTTTCCAGTCTTCTGGAATCTCTCCCGTCTTCCATGACTTTTCAAAGATAATCGCTAAGGGCTCAGATATTTCCTCAGTCAGCTCCTTGAGTATTTTAAGATGCATTTCATCAGGCCCTGGTGACTTGAAGACATTTAATTTGTCTAAGTAATTTTTAACTTGTTCTTTCCCTATTTTAGCATCTTCTGATCCTACCTCATTTTTACTGGTATTCACAAAGTTAGACGTCCAATCACCACCAACCTTCTTGGTGAAAACCAAAACAAAGTCATTAAGCACCTCTGCCATTTCCACATTTTCTGTTATTATTCCCCACGCCCGCATTGAGTAACGGGTCTACCCTGTCCTTGGTCTTCCTCTTGCTTCTAATGTATTTGTAGAATGTTTTCTTGTCACCCTTTATGTCTATAGCTCGTTTGATCGTGGTTGATTTCATGGTTTCTGCAAAACAGACTGTGATCTTAATAACTCCTGTTTAACTTTTGACCCCCATGCTAGTCTGAGGGCTTCTAATTGAAATGAAGCAGCTTCTCTCATCACTCATTAATCTTCTGAATCCAAATTTTGGAATGAAATCTCTAACTTGGGGGTTTCTGAGGAGTCATTGATGCAAAACCAGAAAAATAACCTAACAAAAGTCATATTTAGGACAAACAGTGCAAAGGTCGCCTTATGGTTACTAATCTTAGGTCCCATTGGTCGCCGTTACCATAGTATGTGAGCACCTCACAACCCTTAATGTCACAACACCCCTGGGAGCCAGGGCAGTGCTGTTATCCCCATTGCACAGGTGGGGAACTAAGGCTCAGAGAGGCTGTGACTTGCCCATGGTCAGACAGGAAGCCTGTGGAAGAGCAGAGAACTGAACACAGGATTCTGGAGTCCCTACCTAGTGCCCGAACCACTGGTCTGCCTTTCATCTCGCAATGGCTAAGGGACCAAACTGAGACTCGAGAGCTCTGGTTTCAAATCCTAGCTCTCCTACAAACTCCCTGTGTGACTTTGAGCAAACAGTTTAATCTCTCAGCGCCTTAATTCCCCTGTGTGTAAAATAGGGAACATGATCCTTTTTCTCTCATGCTTTTCTGTTTTGTCTATCCAGACTATAACCTTTTCCAGCAGGGAGTAAAATTTACCTTGTGTATGTGCAGCACCTGGCACAATGGGGCCCAATCTCAGTTCGGACTTCTAGGAGCTACTGTAATAATCAGGGTGACTTTCAGAGACACAAATGGGAATTAGATGACCAACTCCCATTGACTTGCAGTAGAGGATTGGCACCAACTGTCCCTGGTGTCACTTAAACTCTCGTCCAGTAATAGACATAACCAAGCCTAGAGAACATGGAAACGCACCGTGGCAATAGCAAATGCAACATATCCCATTAGCTCTTCCCCAGGCTGTAAACACCTAGTGACGATTGAACTCAAGTATGGAGTGGAGGGCTTCCCCGCCTGGCACATTTCCTCCTTTTAATCTGTAGGTTTCTTCTTTTGTAATTCCTCTTACGTTGGTGGAAGATAAATGGAGCAAGGCTTGGAAAAAGGGCAGTAAATTATTCAGCATGAAATACCATAGGGAACCACCGTTAAAGATTCAAGGGGAAGGATCGTAGCAGAATCGCCCAAAGCAACCACAGTTTGGCAAGGTAAGCTGTGACATTCAGGGCCCTGAGGCCAAAATCTGGGGGCATCCCTTCTGATCTGATTATGACAAGGTGTAACTGAATACAGGGGAAGGAAGGCAGCCTAAGAAACTGATGCTGCAGCTCGCACATAGGAGCAGATCCTCAGGTGGCGTGAATGGGTGTAGATCCATCGATTTCAATGGAGCGACTTCAGTTTATACCAGTTGGAGTCGTGGCCCACAGAATCTATGGGTATATCTACACTTCAGGCCGGAGATGTAAATTGAGCTAAAGCTGTGATCCGGTTAGTGCGCTAAAAACAGAGTGGTGGAGGGCTAGCGGCCCTGCATACATACCTAGTGTCTCGGACGCTACATACTGGGGACAATTAGCCCCTCCCACCACTCATCCTGCTGCAGCGACGCTCTGGTTTCAGCGCTCTAGCATGATTGGAGCTAGTGCAGGTATGTCTCCAGGAGCTGGAATTTACATTTCCAGCTCGAAGTGTAGACATACCCAAAGTTAGAATAGATGAAGAAAAAACATCCAAGAAATTGCCCCTCTTACTCAGGTTTCAGGTACCCCCTGGTATTTTTCCAAGTTAAAATGCATACAATAATAATAACTAGTTCTTACATAGCACTTTTCATCCATAGAACTTTAAGGAAAAGAAGTAACAATCCCCATTTAACAGATAAGGGAAGTGAGGTGCCCATGGTCATGTAGCAGAGCCAGGCGTAGAACTGAGATCAAGTGCATCCCAGTCCCATCCATGGGGCTACCTGCTTTTCTTTAGAAAGGTCTCAGACCTTCAAGTTCAGAAACCATGGGTGTGCGAAGCCCAAATGTAATGGAACATGGTAAAATGCCTTTTATTATTTTTTGTATTGGGGAAGGGCAGGCGAAGGATTGTTTCACTGAGTCTATAACAGCATTACAAAAAATGCTGCTGCTGTCAACAAACGGAACAGGAAGTTGAATTGTGCTGTTTGTGGTATAATGCCCTTTGTGCATTTGATCCTTGCTTTTATCTCTGGATCTTTGATACTGGGTGTTCTGGAATAATTACACACTCCCTTTTCCCAGTGGACTTGATGCTTCTAATAGTATGGTTCTATCACTGCTTTCCTGCCCAGTCCAGTGTTGGCTATGAGATCACTCTGGAGGGCATTACAAGTGCAGGTTATGACTCCAATGGTAGCAGCTCTTGCAGCTCAGGATTGAGAAGAACTGGTAATGACTGCGCCAGGACTGGACTAGCAAAGCAATAGCAGGTCCAGACTGAGGTTTAGTGGCGGGGTTGTGAAGTGGGCCTGAGCCAAGGATGGATTATGGGCGCTGCAGGCCCGAACCGGGAGATATGGCATGGCACAGCCATGTGTGGGGAAAGGTTTACATGGAGCTGTGCTGTCCCCGCCTCTAGTCAATGCTGTGAGTCCCTTATAAGAACCAAATCCACTCTAAAATGGGGGTGAAACAAGGAGAAAGCGAAGGGACTAAGCTACATGGAAATGGGGGGGCAGAATGGTGGCCAGCACAGGTGGACTGGGCTGGTGAATGGGGAGAAGTCTCATGAAGCCCCTTCCTGCTCGAGTGCTAACATGCAGGGGACATCGATGTGCCAGCTTGAGTAAAGCCAGGGGGGGAACCTCAGCTTGGGTAGGGGTGAGGCCAACTGGCCTTCCTGGGGAAGTGGCAGAACAGGGGGCAGGGCCATGGTTCAGGTGCGGGAGGCCCCCCCCAATTCTAGGGGGTGCAGTGCTTCTGGGGGAGGAGGTATGTCGGCAGGGGTTGGGCCCTGGGTTCCCCTCTTCCAGCATGCCAGCAAGTGCCAGGAGGCTGATGCTAGGTGGGTGTAGGGTGACCAGGTGTCCTGATTTTATAGGGACAGTCTCGATTTTTGGGTTTTTTTTCTAATATAGGCTCCTAGTATCCCCCACCCCCTGTTCCAATTTTTTACACTTGCTGTCTGGTCACCCTAGATGGGTGTGGGAAGATATCTTTCTCCCAAAGGCGATGCAAGAGTCAATAGTGAGTCTGGTCCTTCCCTATTCAAGCAGGAGGCTGCCAGCCAGCCTCCCATCAGCCGGTGGGCTTGGTCCTCCCTCGCTCCAAAGTGGCTATGTCTGCAGGAGCCTTCCCTTTGAAAGCCCTGGTTTTGTATTTTTAGCGTGGGTTGGTTTAATGACCCGCTCCCGAAGTGCTGGTCTTGTAAAAGACAGTTGTCATGGAAACCTGGGGTGAGAATAGGGACGCCACATGGCTCTTTGCATTGTCCAGTGGATGGGCTCGTTCTCTGCTCAGATGTGTGAATGTTTGTGAAGGATTAAAATTCAACGGAATCCGTGTCAATGGGGAAAGGGATTGGCAGCAGGAGCTCAAAGACCATAGAGAGGAAATCAGAGGTTCAGCCGTACCACAGACCCTTTGGTGTGTTTTGTCAGCAGCCCCACCCTGGAAGGCATCATTACATTTCCCAGGCTGATGTGGGAAGTACCATCTCCCGTCCTTAAAGCTGGTCTGCACTAGTGGAATTCACCACTGATAAGATGAGTAGAAGCAGAGTGCTCTTTACCTAGGTTATAAACTCTTTGAGGCAGGGACCATCTTTTTGTTCTGTGTTTGTACAGCACCTGGCACAATGAGCTCCTGTTCCTGACTGGGGTCTCCTGGTGCGGCTGCAATAGAAATAATAATACATGTAATTCCGCAGCTCGTCTCCTCTAATTGGTACGAATGGGTGAACTGCAAATGCTCGGTTTTGCATTTGAGTTTAAATAAGCCAAATTTTCTCTCAAGAGCCTCTGGCCTGCGAGAGGGGGCTGCTCTCTCATGAGACTGGTTTATCTCCTGTGCTTTTTAGCAGAGTTGGTTGAAAATTTCTGAATTTGAATCACCCCCACGTCCACTAAAAATCAGGGTCATTTTTTTCGCCAAACCTTTGGCGAAAAATGTGCTTATTTTCAGACCTGCCCTACTTTTGATCACTTGAAATGCTGTGAGAATATTCCCCTGGAGTTGTGTGGATTGGTCCCAGCTTGGAAGCTACAGCAGAACAGTACCAAAAATCCCCCCAAATCCTGGAAACATAAAAGCTAAATTTCAGAACAGTCAAAGTTTAATCCAAGTTTGGCTCCAGGCTCAGGGCTGGGAGCTCTTATATTTCTGGACCTGACGGACCATCCGTAGGACCATATCTTGATGTCCTTACTCAGTCTTCATTCGTGCCAAACTCCCTTTGACTTCAATGAGCATTTTACCAGATTAAGAAGTTAGGGTTGATCTCCCATGGGTTTCACTGTGGAAAGGGATGGTGGACTCTGGGCCAGCAAATCTCCACGAGGACCCCCTTGCAGACCATCGCCTTCCGCTGCCCCACTGGGGGACAAGTTGCCCCTGTGCTGTAAAAGAAGGCCCCAGGGCCTACCCACAAACCCAACATCTCTTCCCGTATCCTTAGAAACCAAGGCCATCTGCCTGGAGGCTCTGTGCCTCTGGCATGCATCAAGGCCGCCGCTCCAGCACTGCCGGTGACCGTCCCCTGGTGTTGGCTCCCACTTGTGGTGGGCTCGATGGTAAGGATCAGACATTCCCAGGCCGTATTATCTCTTCTGACCAAGCTCCACAGGGCCTATGTATCCACCCAATCTCCATCCTCTCCCCTGGCACAGACACCAGGCCCACCAAAGTCTCTGTGGATTCAGAGGGTGGAGGGACTGAGCCATGTGACAGCAACAAACCTAACAAGAAACCTTCAAGTTATTAAGAGGTGGGCCTACTGTGTATAATGAAACGTGTCACCAGGGAATAGCAGCATGTAAAACACCATTTCCAACATCCTCTTTGCCCAACAACCCAGCACAAGGAAAATTATTTGGTGGTGGTAAACATAATTTGTTTTTTTCCAGTCATCATCCTGTCTTTGTGCTTGGGCGGCAAAATGCTGAGGCAATTGTAGTAGGCTGGTTTACAGTTCTCTAGCTGTTTGTTGGTTCTCTCCCTCTACCATGTGTCAAGCTGTAGTCACTGGGAAGGAAATTCTGCTTTGCCGGTTCTGGGAGGTCGTTCCTACTGTCGAGTGCCAAGAGGATGCAAGTAGTGTCTTGGTGCTAGAAGCCAGTAGCGTGTAAGCCCTTAGGGGAGGAGCCATCTTTATGTTCTGTGTATGTACAGCACCAAGCACATTGGGGTCCCAGTCCAGTGACTGGGCTCCAAGGTGCTACCACCGTACAAACAATAACTACGATTCCTCTTTCTCAGTCCTGATGGCTCTGCTGAAGTGGCGTGGCCAGTGGCCACAGGACTGGTTTTGTTTCCTGACACTGTATTTCTCTTAACCCTTCAGAAAATGAGTTCCGGGGCGAGCTGCTGAATCAAAGGTGGACACGTGGAGAAAAGCTCAGCAGTTGTGAGACAACAAAAAGCCTACACAGCAGACACATCAAGGTGAGCAGGCAGGGCAACCTTGCCAGAGCCTAGCAGCAAAGCAGTCTAGAAGTCCTATTCCCCCTGCTTTGTGGGACTGTAGACTGCACCATTAGAGAATCGTATTACCTGACCTTCCCTGCAGCATAAAAAGATGAAATACACACACCCTGCACAAAGGCCCATGCACTGTTTCAGGCTCTATGGAGGCTGTGGGTTCTACTGATGCAGACAGAACCCAAAGTGAATTGTCTCCAAAGCAAGAATTAGCAGAAATGCCTACCCATCATGAATCCCAGACACCAGGTATAAAAGGAGAGCGGGCCTTCAGCTGTAAAATTTGGATCCAGATCCATGTCTGGAATTTTTTCAATCCTTTCCTTCCCCACGACCCGTCGTTCGGGTATGCTTGTGTCTGGAGATCTGAGTAAGGCCCATCTCTGATTAAAAAGGCTCTTTCTCTAAGACACAGGCTCCTTGGAAGAAGCCCCTTGTACACCAGGTGAAACCTCAAAGCTTTAGAAGGAGATAAATGGGTCATTCATTCATGAACCCAGCCTGTTAGACGTATGAGGGAGAGGAAAGCAACTCTGATGTTCTCAACACAGCAGCTCTTTTAGGGAAAAGTGTCGCAGCTGTGACCTTGTGAAACACTGTCAAAACTCATGGCCGATTCGAAAGCTTTAATTCAACATAAAACTGGGCTGCTCGCTATACAAATGACACTTCCTGCTTTCTCTTTGGCCCTACCAAGAATTGTCTTGATAACAAAACAGCATCATGTGATGGACTATCAGTCCATTCGAATAGCCGAGAAATCCCCCTGTAACTGATGTTCATTTATTTCTCCCAAATCGAAAATTGAACCTATCTGCAGAAAAACCTTCTCTGCTTAGCCAATTGTGAGCTAATGGCTAGTGCTGTCCGGAATGCTCATGCCCTGGGAAAGCACAGTAAGCAGATGTTGCTATATTTAAAACGGGTTCATTATGACTTTGATACTGGACCTGCCAGATAAGCACTTTCTTTGGATTTAATAAGACTATTGTGTGTGACTAAAACAAGGATTAAAAAAAATTATTCCTAATAATACTTAGCATTCAGCATTTGCAAAGCAAATATTCACTGATTGTCACAAACACCCTAGTTGTGGTGTGTTGTTTATGCCCATTTTGCCAATGGGGAAAGCGAGGCAGAAAGGTGAAGGGATTTGCCCACGGCCGCAGGATAAATCTTAGCACTGGGATTAGGACTCAGGAGTTTGACTGATGACTGACAACTGGTAGATATCTTAAAAATACAACCCCACAGCTTCAGAAGTTCACAGGCAAGTCAGGAAGTGGTCATGATAGGATTAATGGGTTTACCCAGAGTATTATGGAATGGAGTCATTTTACTTCCTGCTTCGTCATTTGCGAGGGTTGAGCACCCACCCCTTTTCCCCATCCTTCCTGTGATGCAGTCAAATAAAGCAGCAAGTTTGCAGCCTGCAATCCTGAGAGTGGATTTATTTGTTGTTGCACGGAGCAGTCCCTTAAGGACTGCATGTGCTCACCTGCCCATGTCCATGAACAGTTACATTGTGTGTGTGCAGAGGTTGGGCCTGGACACACATACGCGCACACTTGTGCAAATTTGGACCTGATCCTGCAAGCCTCTACTTATTGGACCAATCCTTGCATGGGTAAGAACTGCTCCCCTAAGCAACCGTTTGCAGGGTCTGGTCTTATATTATTAAATCTAAGATAACCTTTACTAAAAGGATTGCCGGCTTTTCAGACAGCTTTCCCCTATATATCACACCTCTGAAGTCAGGTTAGGAACACTTTTAAAGATGTCGCTCTGCACATCAATGCAATGAAGTATCCATAGACTGTTACGCAGCTACGTAAACCTTATGGAAGCCCAGCAGGAGATCGTCGTTTGGACTCGGATAAAGTGTTTAGATTTCATGTCTGTGTTTATGCAGATACATAAAATATAAACATCTCCTTTTTATGAGGTTCGGTTGTGATTTGCAGTCTGTAGAACGGTGCAGCGGAGAAGGACAATGTGGTGTGTGGTGGATTTTTACAGGTTTGAAATGAGCTATCAGAAGAGGGATGGGTAGACTTACTCTTTCAACAGACCCAGCTGAGCCCATCCGTCTGGAAACCACAGTTCATAATTGTCCTGGGCCCTGGCCCTGCATAGGGAAAAGAATCTCTCTCCTTCTCCCCTTCCCCACCTCTGAATTCTTTTACGATCTTAAATGCCAGGTGAACAGACTATTAAATAGCAGGACGTTTGTGTGGATGAAGGCTGGTAGAGATTACATGACTAGGCCCATCAGAACCCATGGTTTGGCATAACCGCCTGGCACTAAACATGATGGCAATTTATGGGAGGGACATGCAGCAGCACTGTGACAATTTCCTGAGCTTGTACTACATGGGTGGTGGGGGGGGGACCTTATGAAAATGCCAACTTATTACAGAGCTTGAAAACAATGGTGTTGAAGAACTGCAGTTTCCCTTTTAAGGATGAGAGAATTGTTTGTACATCCTAAACCACTCAGAGCTCTGGGAGGATGAAGTGTTTGGATTGCATGTTGTAGCACTTTCAGTAGGAAACTCTATGTAAACCTAAGCTACCGCATAAGAAATTACCTTGGCCTAGTGCCTAAATGTCAGCCCTGTGCATGCAGATGATACAGCTCTGGCTATGTCAGATGTGATGCCATGTAGCAGCTTTTCTGGTCTGTTTCCCCCATGCTCTGCTCTTTCTACAAAGCATTAGCACTTGGTAAATGTTTCATTTGTGCCGTAAGTTTTAGCAAATGAAAACTGACAGTACAGCTTCATTAGGATGTTTATTATCCAGCTGTAATTTTTAATTTGGGGGTTGGTATGAGCTGCAATCTTACACATAAAGATGTCAAGGAGAAATCCTCCCAAGACTTGAAGCCGGAGAAATCCACGCGGGGTGTCCTTTCTCTAAAGCAGCGAGGGAGCAAAAAGCAACCGCTAGTTTATTCAGCTGCGATGGGGATTCACAATGGGTGGAATGTCAGGAGGATTTAAATCAAGCAGCAGGGAGGACCCTAAAGGGGAAGAAGAGGGAGGGGGGAACCAACCTCTGAGTGTGGTTACAAAATAACAGCTGGGAGCTACAGGGCTGATGTGCAGGCTTCAAGATACATTCTGCTTTTTAAAAGTAGAGGGGGCTTTAAGCTAATTTCCCTCCCCCCCTTTTTTTCCCTTTTAATTAACAGCTACAGCGGGCCCATGGTGCCAAAGTCATTATCATTTCATGGAATGTTTGCTGGAAAAATACTTTTGGGGGAGTGGGAAGGGAGGTTCTTAGAGTCTGATCTTTAAACTCTTGGTTGATGTAATGTCATTGGGCCACCTTCTGATCTCACTTGGACCAGGTGTAACTGCATTGAAGTGAAAGGAGTGGTCCTGGTGTGAGGGTGGGGAGGAAAAAAGTGAAATCAGAATCGGGTCCCTTGAGCCTTATCCTGGTGGTTGCACACTTGTTCCAAGGGACATTGTTGATTTCCGGATGCAAAGCTAATTCCCCAGCAGGGCAGATAACTGAACCTCTAGCTATCCCTATTCTAGTTGACTCACACTGACAATGTCAGGAGGCAGAAACTAAGGGCTTGATGGTGCCTGGTGCTGAGTTCCCCCAAGAGCTCTTCCTGCCAGATGCTGCGTGTGTTAGTTACCTGCACGGCCAAGCTCGCTCCCCTCCATTCAACCTACTTCTGGGGACAGGCCCAGAGCTTCAAATGAACATGTGCCTCTCTTGGAGGGGGCGCGTGCTGGCCTGGGGCCCTGTGATAGTGCTACCTCTTGGGGCGTGGGGGACATGTGCACACGATAGCGCCGGCTGCTTTTGAAGGAGCAGGCGATACGTTAGTAAAGCTTAATGAAGCTGCCAGTTAAACCGTCCCCCCTGTCTAGCAATGTTTTGCAACCAATAAATTATCTTAGCCCAATTGTAATGACATATGTAATTTAAAAGCGTCAATCTATTAACCACTTGTGTGGGTTGATCAGTGCTTTAATCTTCTAAGGGCTCTCCTGGAGGATGTGGCACTTATGTGAGAAAGCGGCCTGGCTCTCTCCTTCCTAAATAGGATCTGGGCTGGCTTACAAACGCTGGATTGTGGCCTGGGGATGGAGTGGCGGGCAAGCTGCATCACCCTGGCAGGCGCTGTGCCTGGGACGCACCCCTGGGAAGCACAGCTTCTCCAGAGCGCCCCTGTCCAGGTGGGGAATACCACATTGCTTACTGCGGAGATGCAGCTCTCTCCTCTCCAGGCTGTTCCACTGTTCAGCCTGGGGGAGTGAAGGGACTTGCCCACCCCACCCACGTGCTTAGGGAGGCGCAGTGGGGAACAGCAGCTGCACTGAAGACCTGAGATATGTAACACCTGATCGGGTGGCACTACTTACTCCCTCTTGCTCCCCTCCACAGCTGGGTTAACGTTGGGTGTAATATTACTGCCTCCTCTTTGAGGGAACTGCCAAATGGCCTTTTGGGGTAGGGACGGGGGAAGAACTGAAAACATCGGACCAAGAATCATTATTCAGTCCGTTTTGCTGGAGAAACATGATGTTTCTTGTATCGTTTTCCTTATTAGCTTTTGCTGGGCTGGTTTCAGTTTTTTTTTTTTTAAACTAAAGTGAAAACTTCCTTTTCTGTCTGTAGATGAGACCTAGGTTCTTGTCAATGGAATTGGTATATACCTACAAATGAACACTCATGGAAACTCTTGTTTTTTGCTTTTTCTTTCCATTTAAAATCAATATTCCATTCAGAATCCCCACCCCTCTTTGTCGAAACGAATGCTTTCTAAGTAGGTTTATTTCTTCCAAGCTCTGCAGTGCTCTTGAATATACATAAAGTATTAACGCTGACCTTGGGGAATTTCAGCATGGCCCTTAATGATATATTTGCATAGAGCTGTCAAAACGACAACAGGGGCTCCACCCGATGAGGGGTTGAGAGGTGTGCAAAGGCAGTCACACGTGGGTGTCTTAAAGAACAAGAGATGGAGCATGAGCTTAAACAAGTTCAAATCGTGTTTAATACTTCCGTTAGCACCAACAAACATTTGGTGGTTGTTTCATTGGAAGATAAATGTGGGTGTTTAAGAAAAAAAAAAGAAAAAGAAAAAACCATACATATTTCATCAAATTAAGCTTCAGATCTATAGTGTATCATTATTATTATAGCACTAGAGTAGTGTTTTAATTATTATACTTGTGTAGTACTAATGTGTGTGTTTGTTTACTATCAGTTTCAATTCGTGCCTTACTCAAGCAAAACTCCCATAGAAGTTTATCTGAGTAAGGGCCTCGTGATTTGGCCCTATAGTATTAAGATGTTATTAACATTATTCAGCTTAGGGAAGGGCCAAGGGGCCCCAACCCACATCAGGGGTTCGTTGTTCTAGGAAGGGGAAACAGAGGTGAAGTGACTTACTCAAGGTTACACAGCCAGTCAGTCAATGGCAGAGTTTGGGAGAGAGCCCAGGTTTCTTTGACATCGAGTCCCAGGACCCTATCCACAAGGCTGTACTGTCACAAAGCACTGGGATAGGAAATCCACTAGGGACTTTGCTACTGGTGTTGATTTTACATGGAAGTTGCTCGTATATTATGGTAATAGATGGCCCTATAAAATTCTAAGGTAGGTAGCTAGTTCTATAGTGTCCTTGTGGTATTATGAATACGCTATTGAGCTCATGTACTATGGGGTTAGCATTCTGTAGTTCTTTAGTGTAGTGCAGTATTCAGATCATCAAAGCCGTGTTACATTATTACAGAGATCCAGAATAAAAGATCATTGCAGTGCAGGGAAATGCCGAGAGGTTTTCATAGGGGGGCAAGGGAGATAGTTCTGTTTTTTCAGTCTAAGTTAAAATAATAATAATACAAATCTGGGTAGTTTTCCAACCGGGTTATTATGAACACTAGTGAGAAACCAAATGGAAATACCCTGTCAGTCTCCAGGACTGCCAACATGCTCTATGTGACCTGAAATTTCATGTTAAAATGATCTGTCTAGAAGACTTCTCACTGATGAGGCAAAAACTAAAGGACAGTGGTTTTGTATAAGCCTCATGCATGTGAGCCTGACAACACTGAGATCTCAGGATGTTCACAGTTGGCACTGTCAGCTTAAGCCACCAGAGAAAGGTATAATGGGGCTCAAAGGAGAACGCTTCCTTGTATTTTTGCACCTTGCTGGGAAATGTCACCCAAAGAAAAAACGGTTTATTTTCTAGTCTAATGATCTTTAAAAACCTGACAGATGTTTGTGTTTGCATGACTCTCATTCCACGCTGCTTTATGGGCTCTGGGTATGGGCAGAACTTTATTTCAGACAGGCCCACCATTTCAAAAGTGCATGCCTGTGCGTGCATGTCTTCCAGAACTATTAGCCTCCATCTGAGCGTGCTATTGGAAATCCATCAAATTAGGAGGGCAGTGTGCCATATAGAGGCTCTCCCCTTTCAGCACTCCACCAACAGGCCCCCTGATAATCCAGTAACCATTTAAAGGGGCTTTCGTGCGCTCAGGAGAAAGGCACATGCCATGCGGCTATGTCTCCTTCCCCTACAGACATTAAATCTCACGTGTGTTGCATCCCCAGTGTAAAGCAGAGGAATACATCAAGCTCATGCTTGTAAGCTAGAATTGGAAGTCAGAAGGTGATGTTTTTATCTGACTCGAGCAGAGAGAAACCAATGATATGAAAAATACTTGTGGGTTTTACAGATGGAGAAGAGAGCAAGAGAATTCTCTTTCCAAGCCAATGCTAGCACTGAAAAGAGCTGGGTGAAATTTGTAAGACGTCTTTTTTTTCCCCCACCAAAAAATGCATATTCAGATTGACCAAAACATTTCACCAAGTCCCCAAATTGTTTTTTTGGGGGAAAAGGGCATGGGAGGGGGGAATTAAAAATTTCAAAAAAGAGTCGAATTTTTTTATTTTGACTGTTTCTAAGTGAAATTTTTGTTATTTCCATTCCAAATGCCCTTTTTGTTTTGAATTTTGCATCATTTGAAAGTAAAACCCCTCAAACTAAACGGTTCATTTTGAATGGAATATTTTGTTGGACTTTTTGACTGTCGTTTTGCAAATAAAATAGTCGTGAGTTAACCCACAGTTACTTTTTGTTCCGTTATTTTTGGTGCAGCTACTGCACAAAAAAATCTGTTACTTGCACAATTCCAGTGCTCCCCTAGGATTTGAAACCATGTTACTCCACAATAGTATGTGTCTAATGTAAAATATTGGACTAGAATGTACAGAATTTAGAAAGTTTTTAATTCCGCTTGACAAAACATGTTAAATAGGTAGGTAGTTGAAATATGGGATTGTTAATGCAAGCCACGCCCTAACTCATTACTGCCCCCAATGCCCAAAGCAAATCTTATTAAGGAGCTCAAAAAGTCTATTTATCCTATTTTGATGAGTTCCCCAGTGCTGTAGCCATGTGAAGCTCTTATCAAGAAATAGAGGGTCTTATCCATGGGAAAATGTGAAAAGGATACATTGCAAAGCCAGCTGATCCAGCCAGCCCATATAACACTTCTTCATTCCAGTACTTGCAGCACCAGCAGGTCAAACTGCCAATATCCCTCTGCCTTTTCCACTTGTGGTCATGTGATGGTCCGTCCAAGCTCTATACAGTTGTTTCTTGTAGTAGCTGCAAAAAGCAGTGGTGCCAATGATGCTGACCTGTATGTGGGCAGGAAAGCTGGGTGGCTTGCCAAACCTCTCTTCCAAGTCCCAGTGGGATGCATTTGCACCCAGACACTTTGTGCATGCTCCAGCCCTGGCCATTCAGAGTTCCGGCCTATTTTTCATCCTGTGTAAGTGATGTATGCGTTCTCCTTTGATGATCGAAGCCCCTGTGTGTCTGCAAAAGAGCAAAGACCCAGAAGTCCCTCCTGCATTTTATGCAAAAGCTTGTTTGAAAATATGGGCCGCAGTGCATACTCCTTCCAGCTCAAAGAGAGGGTCGGTAGTTCAGTCTCCATGGTGACTTAATCCATGGTCTATCTTCTGAGTTTGCTAACAAGAATGGGTTAATTGGTGACTGGCTTTCTGAGTGATTAGGAGCATAAATACATTGCACATACTGTGTATGAGGGTACCAACTTCTAGGCACTAGCAGTGCTTAACTGGTACAGTTATGAACTAGCTATCTAGGCTCCAGGCTCACTTTCCAGTCTACCTTCCTCAAAAGGGCAGGATTAAGACCTGAATTTTTGTCCCTCTGTATTTTATTCCCTTGAAATTGAAGCTTTTTACACCACAGCGAAGAAGTGCTTCCTGTTGTCCTTTAAAAAAAAAAAAAAAAAAGTCGATACGTTGCAAATGGCAAGGTGCTCTGGAACAAGGAATACCACAGCTGTTAGCTCCATCAGTAGGAGTTAGCAGTTTGCAAGCAGCGCCCATTACGCTTTCTGCAGCCCTCTCTATTCTCTGCTTTTTGAATAATTTATCTGCAGGAAATCCAAATTGCCAAGGCCCCAACAGAATGCTTGCCAATTTCTCTGGGAAAACTGACAAAAAAAAAAAAAAACCTCTAGATTTCATTTCAGCTGAACATAGCCGCCTAGCAATCAAACATATTAGTTCTATTGTACAGCATGCATCGGAAGGCATTAGCGAGCTAGCTGAGAGCACGGCACATTTGAAAGGCTCATAAATGTAATGAAGTCCTGTTGACACCTGCTCCTCTCCACACTTTAAATGTGAGCCATTGGTCCATGGGGAACCAGGGCTTTAAAAATAGAAATTATAGTAATTGTCTTCTGGGTTATTGGGAAGGTTGTAATAAACGTAGAAAATAACGCTCTGGCACCACAAGACTGTCGCTGACAGGATGCATAAATTACTCCAGGTTTTGATATTTTCCAGCCCCCCAACAAATGACATAAATCACTGGATGCTAGTGCTGCATTACCAGGGGGCGGAAGGGAGGGCTACGCGGGGAAATTTCATCTTGCTGATTTGAGACATTTTCTTCAGCGGTGGCACCTCAGGGGGCTTTGTCATCTCCTGGCTTTTAGAAACTAAAATAAACACCTTCGTATGAAAAATACAGGTGCAAATCGCACTTTCTGCCCGTTCACTTCTTACAGTAAAGAAACACACACACACACTTTTTGAAAGGATACGTTCAAGAACTTAAGCAGAATTAGAGTAGGCATTTTGAGTCAGACATTTAAATACAGCCTCTCCTGCTCCTCATTGAAGAACAGATCACGTGGCCAATAGCTGGCTCTTGTGCTGGGCTTTATTCCAATGAGGAGCCAGCGTGCTTTGTTTTCATTATACACTATGCCAGCGGAGCAACAGAAAAGGGAAGCAGCACCATACTGCTCATTACGGTGCATGCTCCAGCTGCACTTTCCAGTTCTGTTCCCTTCCTTCTCCTTTTGAATGTATTTAACCAATGCTAGGAGTCCACACACCCGCTATTTAAACAGTGGTTTTAGTTTTTCGAGCCACTTCGTTTTGTTACATTGCAGAAGCTCATCACATGACGGCCAGCAGGACTTTGTTGAGATGAGAACACTTAGTCAGGGACATTCTGTGCAGAAGGTAATTCACCCTTATTAGGACAAATCGGGTTTGAATGTTCTTGTTCTCTCTCTAAACCAGACCTGTATGATAAACATGGGGATGGAAATGTATTCTCTTCTCCCTCCTCCTCCATGCAGCCGTTTTAAATGGACACTAGAATCCCAATTCTTTGCACCGCTTGGATAACGTTAAAGATGTTTGGCTAGCCAGGAGTTCAGGTACTCAGGAGTCAAGGAATTGCAACAGAAGCAGAGTAATTCCACACTAATGCCTGTGTCAGGAGACAGACTGACCGCTCAGTGGAAAGGGAAGTCCGGCAGTCCTAATCAGGAATCCACTGTACCTCATCAGAAACACTTACATCCATATTAAAAAAAAAACTTGCTTGGTTCCTGCTCCGCTTGAGTCCATGAGAACAGACCTCTGCCTCTACATAGAGTTAATAGAAGATCAGGATCCAAATTGATGTGTGTGGGGGGGATCTTGCTCCTGGTTACTTCTTTATATATCTGGATTGGAGCAGGGCACAACCCTGCCGATATAAAGAAGTCTCTAACTTCAGACATCTCTTTGACCATCTTTAGGATGACATGGAAAGCTGATGCCCTGCCCGCTTTTGAAAGTTTTTAAAGATCCATTGGTGTGTTTCATAAGAGCCTATTCCTATTATTTTAGCTTCTAACTCCTGTTGTTAGACTCTGCCTATTGAGATTGCTTGCGAGAGGGCGCTGGTTTTTACTGGGGACTGCTGGTGCTGCTGTAATATAAATAATTATTTCTCCTCATCCTGCCTAAGCTGTTGCATGGTACTGACTGTTCAACAGATGCCCGCTGCACCCCAGAGGTGGCTGCATGGCAGCTTTCACTACTTCACGGTTTGTTGTGATGCTTAATTAATTAATGTTGAGCACTTTGAAGTCCCAAGTATTATTTATTCATGTTGTCATTCCCTACTGAGCATAATGTTTGATGTCCACAATCTAGAGGTCATCAGGATGCCTCCTTCCATCTGTGTAAAATTTCTCTGAGTGAAGGTAGAGGGGTGCTGTCAAGCGCGCCAAGGAAAAAGCTACACAGAAGATGCTATTCATAGTGCACAACAACAACTTTATTGACTATAAAGACATATGAACAATACAACATGCCCTATACTCTCATGCCAATAGATGGTGATTTTTATATACACTAACGCTCTACAAAAGGCAGATGCCACTTTTATTGTCTAGAAATTTCATAATAGAGGGAATTCATTTAAGGCTGCACAGAGCAATCTTCAGAGCTTGTGGTTTTAGACAAATAAGCTATCTGTCCTATATCTTACTGCTCGCTCAAGCCCCTGCTTGCAGCCTGCCAACAATAACAGCCTTGATCATCTGCTTCTCCCACAAGCATCTCTGTGCTGTCTCCCACAAGGCCCCTTGTGGGTAAGATAAAGCTCCCAGTCAAAATACAGCCACTGTCTTACCCGCCTTCAAAACCCTCCTCAAAACTCACTTCTGTTGCAATGCACACAGAAAGCTGCCATCTGCTGGAAGCCGGGCAGATGGCGAGTTGCTATTATGGGCGAGACAGTGTAGCCTAGTGGACAGTGAACTGGATTGGGCATCGGAAGACCTAGGTTTTATTTCTGGCTCTGTCATTGGCCTGGTGGATGACTTGAGACAAGTCACTTCATGCCTCAGTTTTACCATTTGGGGTAATGGGATAATGACTTACCTCCTTTGAGATCTACTGATGGAAAGTGTTACAAGAGATAGCAGTTATTATTATAACCACTACTGATTGGCTGAGAACTGCACCCACAGCTGCGCTCTGCGAAAACATCCCCTTACGTTTGTTACCCATCTTCCTCCGTACTTTTTAGTCTTATCCACCTGATATGTCTCATCTTGTAAACTATGAGGGGTACAGTCTGTCATTTTACTGTACGTTTGTACAGCATCTAGCACAATAGGACACTGACCTGGTGGAGCTTTCTAGGCGCTACACCAATATAAACGTTATAATAATAATGCCTGTGCAGATCCCAGTGACCTATTAAAATGATGACACATACATGTTAAATAATACTCCTTAAAAGCACATGGAAAGAGTTGCATGGCACCTTGCTGAATTTTTTTTTCCAGACATGAGCCCCGCTATGTCTGATGCAGTGCTGGAATAGCCACATAACCCAAAGAGGGAGTGAAATGCCAAAAATGTGGTGGTTGCATTCAGATAAAGTTCTAAAAGTTTAGATGCTAATCAGAACCTCATCCAAAACTCGCTCAGGCTCGGTCTTCACTGCCAAACAATAGGGACCGCTTTGCATCAAGATCGCTAGTGCCATGTAAAATCCTTGTGGAAACAAGGCACAAATAGTTATTATATCGATGTTGTTAGGCAAGGTCAACCCTCGCCTAGGATGAACATAACATAAGAACATAAGAATGGCCGTACTGGGTCAGACCAAAGGTCCATCCAGCCCAGTATCCTGTCTGCCGACAGTGGCCAATGCCAGGTGCCCCAGAGGGAGTGAACCTAACAGGCAATGATCAAGTGATCTCTCTCCTGCCATCCATCTCCACCCTCTGACAAACAGAGGCTAGGGAACAGGAGTACTTGTGGCACCTTAGAGACTAACAAATTTATTAGAGCATAAGCTTTCGTGGACTACAGCCCACTTCTTCGGATGCATATAGAGGCTAGGGACACCATTCCTTACCCATCCTGGCTAATAGCCATTAATGGACTTAACCTCCATGTTAAGGGTGAACAGATATCCCGATATTATCAGGACCATCCCAATATTAGGGGCTTTGTCATCTATAGGTAACTAGCCCTTCCTCCGCTCCCCAAAAAACAGTGTCCCAATTTTTCACACTTGCTATCTCTTCACCCTATCTACACCCTACCCAACTTGGGATTGACCTCAGCTGGCTACATACAGGTTAAAACTACAGTGCCTTGCCTCAATTAGGGTTTCACACCAATTTAGCTGTCTCTCTGGAAAAGCACACACTTTTCAGTCAAGGCATAGCCTTGTCTGCAAACCTGAGCCTACTGAAGTCAATGGGACTGCTCCATGTGGGTAAAGGTAAGCATGTATGCTTGCAGGATTGAGACCCTAGTCTGTAAATCTCATAGGAATGGGTTGGCTTGCAATATTCCCAGGAGAGACTGGTTCACGTCGGGCTTGGGATAGTTCAGTATAGCCCTCTTTGCAGGTGTGCCAGCAATTCTGGGGGACGTGAAAGCAGGAAGCACAAAGGTGCATGTGTGTGTAAATGTTTTTCCAGAAGGTCTGCTCTAGTACAGAGAGGAATTAATTCAGGGAAGTCCTATGGCTGGCAGGATAAATAGGCTTGGCAGAATTTGATTTTTATTTTTGTATCATTTTGATGGATAATATTGATATTTGTTTACTTTTAAGGCTCTTTTTTAATTTTGATCAATTTAAATGTTCTGAGTTGGACAAAATTATGGGCCTCAGGATTTTTTTTTTTTTTTTCTATTTTTATTGATTCAAATGTTCACTGTTGGGGGAAGTTATGGGAGGTCAGACACTAGGTGGGGTCTGACACTAATTATTCAATGACAGTAGACAGTGAGATACCAAAAGTTAAAGCTTTATAACCATTAAAACACAAGTTGTCAACATGATGTGTGAAAATATACAAAGTAAATATCTTGAAATCAAACTCCAAGTTCTCAAGCAGCGTTTTTCTTACTTTGCCTATCAGTGAATTTCAGTGATCATCGATAGGAAATATTTTGTCATCGGTTTGTGTGTGTATGATGAAATCAACATTTACCAATAAAAATCCAATCCTTCCAAACCGAGGCATCCAGGAGGTCAGAAGAGATGGTCACCCTAGTCCCTTCTGACCTTAGAATGTATTACATTTTTCTGAAGTTAACTGAATTTCTGGTCATTTATTAAAGGATTGATTTGAGTTTGGGGGAAAGTTTCTGATATCCCCTAGTTACCATGTCTGTTAATAGAGCAGGATCGTTGTTTGTGAAGGGAAAATGTCTTTGTACCTTAGTCCAGCGATTACAGCACTAGGTGGGGTTTTGAAGACCTGTGGGTAACATTTCCCCTGTGCAGAGGACCAACACAAGCCCTCTTCACCTCTTAAGTCTCATTAAAACCCTTACAATGGGGTTTAATGATACTTCCAGGGTGCATAGACCTGGAGCTGGGCTTGTGCAGAGGGGAGAATTTCACCCATTATGATTTTACTCCGTTCTAAAGTTCATCTGGTCATGCTGAAGTTCATCTGGTTCCCTCAAGGCTGTAGCTATTTTCCTTCATGCATACAGCTGGGAAAAGAAGTTGGTAGGTTTTTGGATAGAGATTTAGGACTTCATCCTGTGATATGGCGTCCCCTTCCACTCTCGCTGCCTTCAATGGTTCCTGAGCTGCTGAGTACCTCGCAGGCCCCTTTGCACAAAACAAAAGCCGCATCTTGACAAGCCTGGCTCAGATGAGTAATCTTTGCTCCTGGGAGCAGCTTCCAATAACATCCATGGAAAATCATTGCTCACAGGAGTAAAACTTTGCAGGGTCTGGCTCCAAAATGGTGTCCTTATAAAGTCCTTTCCCCCACCTCCCCCCCAGGATGAAAACATGCAAGTTGTTTTATACTTGAAGGGGCAAACACTCAGCTGGTTCAAGGAAGTCAGTGGAACAATGCCATTTTGCACATCCCCTAAAAAGCAATGTCTGCAAAACAAAGCCAGCTATTTACTTGGTGGCCAGAATATCATATCCATTCTCCCACTGAGCAGCACCTATCTTAGAAGTCCTATTGACTTCAGTGAGATCACTTGTGGTTTAAAATACTCCCTGATGATCATCAGGGAGTATCACAAGCTGACCATACAAATACTTTGGGGGAAATTCTGGACCCATCAAAATCAATGGTAAAATTCCCACTGACTTCAATAAGGCCATATTTTCAGCCATTTGGTCCATAGAGCAAGAGAAATGCTACGTTCCTATTGGGTGAAGTCTTTATATTATAGGGAAAAGACAAATCAGGGCTCCTCCCCTTAGAGTCAACCCAGCAAAGTTAGTCTGGCCTTAATTTGAAAAGTAATACAATCAGTATCTTTCTCAAAAAGACATTACAGCCTCCCCAGCTCCAGGCATTTATATTGAGTAACTGTTTCCAATACATTCTATGTGACTGAGACTTTTTTTTTAAATGCTAATTTTGTCGCTGTTTGATTCCAGATGAGTTTAGAAAATGATGATAAGAGAGCACGCACACGATCAAAGTCTATCAGAGGTGAGCCGTTTATTCTCCTCCTGTGTGGAATTACATACATTGGCTATATCTGAGGTTAATATGCTCCGGTTTTTCCAAGCAGGCTCTCCTTTCAGACCCAGAATCTCATTCTTTCAAGTTTTTAAAACACTGCTTCCCCGCCTCCCCCCAGCCCAGGAGATCTGTTCACAAAAACAGCTCTAGCAACAAACACTTACACCCCACATAGTATTTAACCTTCCCTCCTCCCCCTGCAAAAAAAAAATCCCTTCCATGCTTAGTTCTATAGGAATCGTGATAGCTTCAGATCACTTCCAGAGGCTTTCATCATGTATGCTCTGCTAGAGGCTTTGAAGTTGAACATCTGAGAGTTCCTGGCAGAGGTTGTACATGCTGCAGAAGCAAACAGGCCATCTCATGGCAGGGACTTGAGGACAAATGACTTGTTAATTTAAAGCTTGATTGCTATTTATTTTCCAGCTTTGCAAAAAAATGTATATTTCATCCTCTAGATGCCTTTTCCCCGCAAAGAAGGAAGGTGCTGTCATCTATATTGTAGTGTGTACAGTCATATCCAGATCATTGGTACCCTGTGTAATGATTACAGATCAACCTCTGAATTTATTTTTTCTCTTTTTCTCTTGTATGGATCTGATGCATTTCAAAGGTCACTGAAAGAGAGGAACTAATAGCACTGGTTAAAATGAAGGGTGATGGGGGAAGGTATTATGCAACTTCATCCACACAGCTGGGCCATTGTGCCTCACGCCATGCTGACCTACATCATTCTCCTTCTAGGCATTTGCATTGCTCAGAAACCAGATACAGCCAATTGTGCTGAATCGTGCCACATTATGTGGTAGGTTTTGTAAGATATGTAATGCTCATTAGGGATTATAATGAGACCAGCCTGATTCTGCTTATTTTCCCACCTTAAACACACTTAAAGCTAGGTCTCCCGATGTGAAAAGGTAATTTCTTGGATACACCATGCTACGTACTGTTGCCTCCAATTTGTTGAAGTTTGTGAGTCACTCCATTGAGATTTGGATCCCCCAGAAACCCAATTAGCTCAAACAAATTGAGCAGCTGTGTTATGCCTTTTACCCTGTGCCACATAGCATTTTTTTTTCTTCTTCTTTTTTTTCCCTGGCTGTTTGGATTCCTGGCTGGACATCAGGTTTTCAGTAAAGATACAGTAATGTCATCTGAATTATTCAGAAATGAAGAATCACCCCTAAAAATCTAGATCGGGGTGGGCTAACTTTTTGGCCCAAGGGCCACGTTGGGGTTGCAAAACTGTATGGAGGGCTGAGTAGGGAAGGCTGTGCCTCCCCAAACAGCCTGGCCTCTGCTCCCTATCCAGCCCCTGACTGCCCCCCTCAGAATCCCTGACTCATCCAACCCCCCCCTGCTCCTTATCCCCTAACCGCCCCCTCCCAGGATCCCTCACCCCTAACTACCCCCTGAGACCCCACCACCTATCCAACCGCCCCATTCCCCGTCCCCTGACTGCCACCCTGACCCCTCCGGCCCTTATCCAACCCCCCGGCCCTGGCCCCCTTACCATGCCACTCAGAGCAGCATGTCTGGCAGCCGCACCACCTGGCAGGAGCCAGACATGCTGTTGCACTGCTCTGCAGGAGTACACAACCCCACTGCCCAGAGCGCTGCCTGCACGGCGGCATGGCTGCGGGGGGAGGGGGGATAGCAGGGGAGGGTCTCCGGCTAGGGTGACCGGACAGCAAGTGTGAAAAATCGGGATGGGGCTGGGGGGTAATAGGAACCTATATAAGAAAAGGCCCATATATCGTTACTGTCCCTATAAAATCGGCACATCTAGTCACCCTATCCCCGTCCAGGAGCTCAGGGGCCGGGCAGCACAGTCCCGCGGGCTGGATGTGGCCCGTGGGCCGTAGTTTGCCCACCTCTGATCTAGAGCCTGTGCTATCGTTACAAAAGGGATTAAAATGAGAAACTAGAAAAATGCACTATTTTAAATGCATCTGAACTGCCAAAAAACTGAAGAGACACGAGAGAACTCAGTCAGTTCCTTTACCGGTAGCGGTCCAGATCCTGAGTGGGTTTAAATCAATGTCGCTCCATGGATTTCCACATTGCCATGCTAGTTTAAACCAGCTAAGAATCTGGCTCAGTGTGTGTGTTTGTGTCTACAGAGAGATGTAGGCCCTTACCCTGAAAACACAACATGCCTAATCGTAACACGCTTAAAGTTAAGCGTGTGTGTAAGTGTTAGCAGGCTGAGGGCTGCAGGGAGTTTATGCTATTTCTATTTACTAGGTAGCCTTGCCTATTTTATGATCTAGGATGGCTTAGCTCAGCGGTGGCAAAGGAATCTGTGTTTTTACTAACAACCTTGTGTTTCTTTCCACTTTTGTTTCCTGTCCCTCCGCTCAGTGCCCACGGAACTCATAGGACAGGAGGTGAGGTAAGAAAAGTTTCTTGTCAGCCCCATAACTTGGGGAGGGGGAGGGATTCTGGTGCATTCCTTAGGGAAATAAAAGCTGTGGAAAGCATTAGACGGGGCAAATCTATAGCCAGGCCTAACTCTAACTCCTCCTGCAGCCCCTTCTTCTGCCCCTCCCACTTGGCGGGTCCCATTTTATGGCTATAGGGAAGAAAAATGAACAGGATTTTAGCTGTGTTACAGTTCCTTGTACATCATGTAGCCAGACACTCGGGGCTTGGCCCTGGGTAAGTCCCCTTTGCACCAGCCCAGAGCACAAAGGGACCCCAGGAGGGTTATTGCAGAGTTATAGCAGATTGAAACCGGAGGGGAGAGTTCTCATTGAACCAGTGCAGGGGGAGCTGTAAGGGAACACTGCTTACCCACGCCAGGCAGAAGAGAGGGAGCTGCCCTCTGCACTTCCCCATTCCCACTTTCTTTAATGGCGGGGGATCTGGCTTTTACAATTCACTACCCCCTCCACGCAAGGTGCATTCTATGGTGGGCTGAGGGCGGGAGGCGGCCGGATAGGGATGACAAGGAGCAATCTTTGGCGGGCAGGGAAGCCCCTAGGGGACTGTTCCAGCTGGTGTTAATTAGAGCGGCCCTGTGACTGCCCTATTGCTAGGCCCCACTCCAGCCCATAACCAGTCCCAGGAGAGAGGAGGTGAAACGATGCTCAGGGTCTCCTCTCTCTGGGCTGCACCAAGGGCGAGGTCAGCCTAGGATCCAGTCCCCAGAGGGAACTGCAGCCTTAAATAATGGCACTTGAAAAAGGATCGTTATGTACAATGGTTAACAGCAAACCTCCCCTTCTGTCTCGGGTGTCCTCCCCCTGCTCCCATTCCTGGATCATCCGCTGGTTCCCTGCCCCTCTCGTCACTTTGGTCCTCCTCCCCCTGTCCATGTTCCTGGTCTCTATCTCCCCTTCCATCCTCTCCCCTGCCTTACAGGATGGATTTTAAAATTATTTAGCCCCACAGGTACAGGATAAGATTTTCCATCGGCACAGATCTGATGCCCACACCCACACCCGTCAGCCTGGCCATCCCATAGCCCGCTGCCTGAGATGTTCAGGCGGTCCTGTTGTTCATTTGGTGTAGCTTGCATGCCAGCAACAGCAAGAGAAAAAAACTGGAGCAAACCTTTGCAGTCTCACAAAGCTTTTTATTATAAATCACAGGCTCCTGGATCTCTCAGATCTCTGTAAAACTGACATAAGTGCTTATGCAAGAGGAGGATTCACTAACCTGGGCATGTGCTAATGGCAGGGGCTGCATTTCCTATGGCCTCTATTAGAAAGCTTTCCATGTCAAAGAGTAATTGGACCTTAACCGTCCTAATTTCGTAGAGTTTCTGCTCCTACGCTCTGCGATGACTCCTGAGAGACGAGCATGGGGGATGCTGGGCATTACACTTCCCTAACTTTTATTGCTGAATACTTGAGTGGAGGTGGTAATTGAAGCAGGTGACATATTTCAGGGGCAGCACAGAGTGCTCCACACAGCCATCTCTGCAGCTGTCACCTAATTGCCTGATTAACTGGACGATTAATCGACTAATTGGAAGCTAGGCATCGTCTGCATGACAATAAGAAGGCTTTTGTAAAAGTATTAAAGCTGTTGAGAAAGAGAGAGAGAAAAAGAGAGAAATTGGTGAATGTTGCAAAGAAAGGGGAACCATTAACAAACCACGGAGCCCTTTGCCACCAGTGACCCCTGCCAAGATGTAAGAAATTTCCATCTCTAAGGATTTCACAAATCAAAGTCCTAGACCAAGATAAAATGACCTGGCATTCCAGAAAGCAGAGTGCCCACCCTCTGAATATTGGACACCTTTGAAGTTGTCTAAAGCTAGGCACCAAAAAAATGGGCCACCTAAAATCACTAGTCACTTTCAATCCATTTGGCTCAGAGCCTCTGGGCTATTCTCTCTCTCTCTCTCTCTCTCTTTTTTTTTTTTTTTTTTAACCACAGGCTGTAATTTACTGCCTTAAAAAAGGGAATCAACCTTAACTGATTTAGCAAAGTTTAGAAATGCCCATAACATCTTCATCAGAGCTGTTCTTGTTCCACACTAAATAAGTCTTTTTATTTTTTCAGGCAAGTCATTGCTAGCATAACCACTGCTCCGTGTCTCTGTGTGCAGTCACTTAGAGTGTGTCTGGGGCTGTTCAGAACAGAGCAATCTCAGTCATGACTGAAGGCAATTAAAATTAAATAGACTTTAAGATCATCAGTAAAAGGGAGGGGGACCCTCTTCCAATTATGCACATTAGCCTGGAGAGATCTTCTTATGTATGATCTCGAGCACGTCACTTGGAAGAACCCTCTGAGCTGCCACTTCCACTCAGACGAGGCACCCCGTGAAAGGTGCAGTTTGGTTTGAGCGTATGCACCGTACAGAGGCTAGGAGGCTAAAGAGAACGCTGGGCATCCTCCCAGTTGATCGCGTGAGTTAAAGGAGAATCATCAGCTCAGATATAAAGCAGGTCACAAATCAGCTGATTGCAAAAGGCAGCCCTGGGGTTTCAGTGTTCCAAGGACATGTAGCAGGACCAGGAGGGTTTTGAGATGAGATAGGTCTAGGGCCTCTCCGGGAGTTCAGCGTCTCTGGCTTTGGCTTTCCTTCCAAGCAACAAGCTCCCAAACACAAAGTGCTGCTGTTCTCCTAGGGCTCCCTGCCCTGAATTCTGGTCAGCAAAGCGTGGCACCACATCAGCTTCCATCTGGACCTTGGCCAGGAGTTAACCCTAACAACCTGGCTCAGCTGGGCTAGTTCATAGGGACACCCGCAGAGGAGGGAGGACCCTGAAGAGTTGCTGCAGTTTCAGCAGCCAGCAGGGGGCAAGGGCCTGGCACCGGGCACGCCGCACATGCGGAGCAGGCCGCAGCACCACCCCCCGCCGCACCGTGCACGGATGCTAGTTACGAGATCACTATGCGTGCGGCTGCATGTGCACCCCAGCCAACACCCCTCCCCCGCCCTCGGCAAATTGCATCTCGTGACCAGCAACTGGCAAGAGAGTTGAGAAACCAGCCAGCCCAGTCAAAAAGTGGTCACGCCGTGTCCCGGGTGGCCCCCTGGCTTTGCAGCCTATGGCAATAGCCAAAGCCTAATGTACATCCGCCAGGCTAACTGGCTGAAGCTGCTTTTCAGCCTCTGGAGCCCCTATAATTCCTGGAGACTGGTCTATCTGTAGGGGTGACATTTACCAGCGCAGAGGAGCTAAGCAAAGCAGCATGCACCACTTCAGGCTGTGTTAAGGGCTTTAGAGGGCACAAGTCGTGCCTAGGGTTTCTGGAGCCCTCGGGGCTGAGACTGTCGCTTCAGCTGAGCGGAAGCCAGGGCAGGGGAGCTAGTGAATTTTGTCCAACATGCTCTGACTCCTATCACCAAAGGCCTGACTCCCCATGTCCATTCCTCAGCCCACCCTTCTCAATAGGTCCCCCATTCCTAGCATCCTCAAACAATGCTTGTCTGACAAGCCATAAAATGAAATTTAAAAAACCACGATTTATTTTGTACACTAGTAAAAAGAAAAAGAAAACTAAACAGTGGCAGTGGGAGGCAGGGTACGGTAGTTGTCTGGTCTTTAAAGGCTTGCTTTTACACATGCAAATCTTTAATTAAACATACTCATAAAACTATAATGAACCGTTCATTTAATTAAATGGGGTGACTCATTTCATTAATTTTTAGCAAACTGCAAAGCCGCCATCCTGCCCTCCTTGCTTGGCATTCAAAGGGATGAAATGAACTATTTAAAGGAAATTATCTTCCCTTTTGCAGTTTTTGTTCCTTCTGCACAGATTCTTTTTAACTCTCCCACAGTTTATATACTTTAATTAAAACGCATTCTCCAAGTCATCACTGTTCTTGTTGCTTGATTGTTTTCCCCCTCAAGCTGCCCTACCCCAGGATGTAATGGCTCAGGACACATCCGTGGAAAGTATGCAAGACACAGAAGGTAAGATTTGGTCTGGCAGATTTCCAGTCTAAGGAACCTGAATGCCAGTGGTAGAGAGATGTAAGAATCAAGACAGACTGACCCTGATCCAGCTCTATTGACTACAATGGGAGTTGGATCAGGTCCTAAACGAGCTTCCCCAAACTCACGGCCGATGCAGAAAGGAGGAGGCTGTGTTGCTATAAAATAAGTTTATTAATTCTGCTGAGATGTCTTCAGGCTGAGGACTTGGTCTGCTTGCTACTTGCGTGCATGGTGGAGGGGAGTGGGGTGGGAAATACCAGTTTGTTGCCTGCCTTGGACTCCATTCTTCTGCTAACAGATTTTTCATCAGTGCATTATATTATGCAGATCTGGACTCCTGGTGCCCATGAATTAAATATGCCACAATGGCTGGACCTAAATACCAGTTCTAGTTTTATAGCTAGAAGCAACCAACAGCCTTTAGTATCCAACAATGTCCAGGTTAGAAACCACTGGGCCTAGCGTAAATTGTGATGGCAGATATAAGATGCGATAGGACGAAATGTTTTTACTGGGCCAGGCAAACTCCCAGTGATCTCTGAGCAAAAACTGAGTAAAGGCATCAGGAGCTGGTCCATTCATAGGTGAGTTTCTTTAGAGAAGAGTGAAAAAGAATGAAGGCCAGATCTTCAGCTTGGTCAACAAAGCTAGGACAATGTAAACCAGCTGAAGATCTGGCCCTCCCTGTGCATTGCCCAAAGTTGACCCGTTTCTCTTCAGTCCTTAAAGGACTTTTTTACCCCTTGCTGCATTGAATAAAGCAAATCCATTTCTGAGGTCTTTCTCAGACCTGCTCCGTCATGCAATGAGTTCTCTTTTCCTCTAGTTTACAAAGCTGCCCTCTAGCAAAGAAGAGGAAACTTCAGGATGCTGAAGCCGAGCACCTGGTGTCAAAGAGAAAATCCCACCCCCTGAAGCTGGCCCTTGACGAAGGCTACAATGTGGACAGCGATGGGAGCGAGGAGACGGAGGTGAAGGAGGAGTCTGTCACTGATGAATCAGAGGGGACTTTGGAGGAGGAAGAGGCAGAGACGATAGAACAGGAGGAGACCCCCAGCCCTGAGCCAGCGGAAGGTGCTTTATCATTATTGATTGCAGAGCTTATTTTACAGATGGAAAAAGGGCAGTGAGTGTTAATAATGAAGAGTTATAGTGCCTCTAAATTATGTATAGGATGGGTTCTTCCATTATTATATTCAGTGGCAGAACAACAGAAAAACCCTGTTTAATCTGAGAAGGGCTGTTCCTGGCTATGTTCCTGGTCACAGACTGTCTCCAACATCTTAAAAATAAGAGCTTTCCCATCAGTGACGATTCCTGGGGAAGGAACTATGAGAGTATAAAAGCACTTCTCTGTGCGGCTCAATATGTAAAGCAATGGGAAAGGCACACTGGAGTCTTGAAGCCTGATCCAGAGACAAGTAGTGAGCTTCTCTGTTGTCTTCAACCTGTGGAACTCATTGCCGGAGGATGTTGTGAAGGCCAAAACCATAACTTGGTTAAAAAAGAACTAGATATGTTCCTGGAGGATAGGTCGATCAATGGCTATTAGCCAGGATGGGCAGGAATGGTGTCCCTAGCCTCTGTTTGCCAGAAGCTGGGAGTGGATGACAGGGGATGGATCACTTGATGATTCCCTGTTCTGTTCATTCCCTCTGGGGCACCTGGCATTGGCCACTGTGGGAAGACAGGATACTGGGCTAGATGGACCATTGATCTGACCCAGGATGACTGTTCTTATGCTCAGTGGTCACAGAGTAAGGCCTAGGCCCAAATTCATGCCACTCTCATTGGCTTTGGGAGGAGGTATATGTGCGTAACCCGGGCAGAGTTTTGGCCCTGGGACCTTAGCCTTCTCCCTTATCTCTTTCTTTGTAAATGTATTTGTGTATCATGGACCCCTGTTTATTGAGGCAGTTTGCATCAGCCTCCAATGGGGTGCCCTTTAGCCTGAAAACATCACCTTGGGCTAGTGCAGACAACGGGCAAAAATGTGTAGCTGATGGTTCAGTGGAGAAAATAGATATCTGAAGGTGTTACTCATCTTATCAGTGGGAATCATTTTAAAATGGAAATCCCTTTTTATACCTGCCATTACTAAATGCAATAAATCAGGCTTCACCCAGGGCATAACAGCAAGACTTGGGGTTCAATTAAGCTGAAAGGAGACAAAGAGCTCTTTATGAGCTTATAACATTTTTCCTTCTTCCTTTTTGCAGTAAGAAGCCCAGCAAAATCATCACACTATGGACAAAATGCGGCTACCAGTACACCCGGCCCTAGCAAGGCCAATTACAGCAGCTATCAAGAAATCATTGCCAACTCTCTCCTAAATCTAGGCCAAATAGCAGAAGAAACCCTTGCAATAGAGGGGCAGATGCCTGAAAATGAACTGCAGGTCTCCAAGCCTCCTGTTAATGTTGTGCACCTGGTCCATGAAGGGGCGGAAGAAGAGGTGGTTGAGGAGGAATGTGACAAAGAAATTATCATCCACACTGAGGATGCGGAGGAAGTCATTGAGGTCACTAGTGAACGTAGCAGTGAATTGTGTCCAGAGCATCGGGACGATCTGAACTGTGAGGAGTCCTGCAAGTTGCAAAAGGCCATGCAAGCAGAAGCAGAAGAGGAGGAGGACGATGAGGAGGAGGAGGAGGAGGAGGAAGAAGAAGAGGAGGAAGAAGAGGAGGAGGAGGAGGAGGAAGAGGAAGAGGAGGAGCTGGCACCTGAAGTCATCTGTGAAGAAACTCCTCAGACATCTCGGGACTCCCAGAAAACACACTGTGAAGGGCGGTTCAGCCCAAAACCTGAGTACTCGGTCATCGTGGAGGTCAGGTCAGACGACGACAAAGATGACGATGCTCGCTCCCAGAAATCTGCCGTGACGGATGAGTCTGAAATGTACGACATGATGACCAGAGGGAACCTGGGGCTACTGGAGCAGGCCATTGCGCTCAAAGCCGAGCAGGTTAAAATCATGAGGGAGCCCAGCCGCCTGCCAGGGGAGCACGTAAAGCATTTCCAGGTGGACGAAAAACAAAACAAACCTTTGGACGCTATCAGAAAAAACTACTACAGCAAAGGTGGAGTATCTGAACAAGCTTCCATGCACCATCTTCCTCCCCAACAGCCTTGCACTGTGAAAGAATCTGAGCTTCACTGCTAAGTGTCCCATGAAAACTAGCTGGTTGTGGATTTTCAAGCTCAGTTAGGTCATTGAGCCACATAGTTCCTATTACTCTCAGTGGGAATTGCGTGGCAAGTTCCCTAGTTGGCTTTGAAAATCTCAACCTGTACCTCTAAGACAGAAATGGGAAAAGCGATGCAGAGTGGATAATCCGGGAGACTATTTATATTCATTTTATTTCTTTCCATTTATTAAAATGTTCCCACCCAGTCTTTTGGCTATAAAGTCTTCCCAGTGACAATTAAGACCAAAATCCATAAGCTAGGACCCTCCAAAATAAACTCAGAACAAAAACTCTCCCACCAGTGCCACCCTTCTAGTCATTCTTCCCATTCCAAAAAAAGCCTGTGAGACCAGATACTATGGACCTTGTAGCCTGATTTTAAGGGCATTTGGGCTTTGGTGCCATATTTTACTTGAGCAATAGATAAGTAGAAGCCTTCTCCATGGGGCCATGATGAAAGTGTTGAATAGACACATGGAGAAAGTTCCATCAATATCCTCAATCCATCAATTTCATCAGAATCTTTAATCAGCACCAGTTTACTTTTAAATAGATTTTTGAACTAAAACTACAAAGGAAAGCTTTGTAGACAGGAACCACCTGATTCCATGCACACCTCTCCTATTGAGAGTTTGTCATCCTCTTTCCTAGCATAGTGCAGGAAAGTGGTGGTGGGGGAGAATATTTGCAAACGTTTCCCCCTTTTCATTTTTAAATTAAAAATTTTAACAATTTTTGAAATTGAAACACAAACAAAATCAACTAGCTCTATCAATTTCCATTTGAAAAGTGAGTGAAAACTTTCATGAACAATTTCATTTAAAATGTTCCTAATTTATGAATCAATGAATTAACTTTCAAATTTCAAAACTATTAAAATTTGAAAAATTTCAACTACTTCTGCATAGGACTCATATGAAAATATCAACCTGAAAACTAATGCAGTTCACGTATTTTTCAAGCAGGGTATCACTTGCTGAGCCTTTCTGGATTCTGCAGGAAGTGTTAGACACTAAGTGGGCAGGCCTATAGAAACTGAAGCCTGGCCTAAGATCAATAATTTCTTTTGGCTTGGCTTGGTCCATGATTGAAGATGAGCCAATGGGATTATCCTGGCATAATTCTTAGATGACCTCACTGACCTTATATAGCACATTACACGATATATTTTCAGCCACACTGAGCATGGCCTCCCTTTCGTATCCACCCGCAAAACTTGCACCTGTATTTTTAAACCTATAAAAATGTAATTGGGTGTGCAAATCAGAGTATTTGCACCCGTAACTACCTGATTTGCTCCAACAATCAGGCAGCTAGTGGTGTGAATATTCAACCTTGGACTCTCACTTGAACTACAGATGCAAACATATCCCGAAATCTTGGTGATAAACTCTATCACAGCAGTGCTATACAATAGCTCCTTTTCTTTTATCCAGTCATCATGATTTGTACCCAGTTGCTGCCCTTGCCTTGGGTAATATTTTTCCCACATCCCCCTCCCCATATTTCCTAGATCCCTCAAGACCTGAGAAGCGAGAGATCAAATGTCCTACTCCAGGTTGTGATGGCACCGGTCACGTCACAGGCCTCTATCCTCACCATCGCAGTCTGTCTGGTTGCCCCCACAAAGACAGGATCCCTCCAGAGAGTGAGTATACTGTAGAGATTTCCACACCGCAGAAAAAGGGCTGCCTATTACTGGGGTGCTGAGGCACTTAGCAGGTTTGCGCCTTAGAGCACATCTGTATTACAGTCTTGAGTATGAGTGGGAGCTTGTCTAGATGCATCCACACTAGCTGAACTCTAGTTAGGACACTAAAAGTAGAAGTGAGGTCACAGTGGCAAGGGCTTCAGTGCAGGTTGCACAAGTGACTATGTACCTATGGGGTGGGGGGGGAGTCAGGCAGATTTGTGCAGCTCACCCTGCAGCATCCTCACTTCTATTTTTAGTGAGCTAGCTAGAGTACAGTTAATGCAGATCCGTCTACACAGGTTGCCATTTTACATCCCTAGCTACAATGTAGATGCACCCTTAGAGTGAAATTCACCCGTGTGCAGAAGAGCCCCATCACAAGGCCAGGGCACCACTGAAGTCGCACGTAAGCCCTCCAAATACAACTTAAGTGGTGCACAGCTCATGTGCCAGCGTTCTGCCCTGGGGTAATTTTTGCCTTAAAAGCATTGTTTAATTTCTCGTGTTGTGTGATGCAGTTACAGTGTCTTACCATTATGATGACAAAAGTTTAAGCTACCCTTATGGGAAAGTTCTGGAGAATTTAATAGAAAATAATAACCTTTGTATAGGCTTTAGATCCACCCCATACAGATCTCCCTACTATAGAATTCTATAGGGTGGCCTAAAAAAATGCTACTTTTAGAAAGGATCTCATTCTCTGTTAACTTCTCTAGGTGTTGTCAGTAATTTCTATAGAACCCTACTGATCTTCTGTTGAACCATGTCGGTTTGGTCCCTATATTGAATCCCACAGATTCCCTCCCCCGCCCCCCCATGGAATAGCTTGTTGGGAAGAGGGAAGAAGAGTGAAAAAAAAAAATCTCTAGAGCAAATTTTTTTTTATTGTATAGCAAAAAAAAAGTAACCATTTGATATGTGCACTAGAGTCAAATCTCTTTTTAATCACTCATGACCTGACAGTTACAACATACCATATAAACATTCATATATTCTGCAGAAAATATTTATCATTATGCCATTTTTTTTTCAAATATAGATTTTTATTTCTATTTGGACCAACATCCTAAATAGAATTCTCTGTACATGTAAATAAAGTTCAGTATTGTGTGCTCATGATAATGGAATAATGGCCAAAAAAACCCCACAACCGCTGCCTTATCTGTAATTTCAGAGGTTGCAGACCTGCCATAAACACAGAACTGCAGGAGACAAGGTGAAAGTAACAGTTATCTTCACACAAATGTGCATACAAAAAATAAAATGAAAAAGCAAGCTGCGTGCTTTCTGAAGGCTTGCAAAGCAAATTATTTTCTTTACTTTTAAGGTCAGCGCTGCAGGGAGCAATAATCCTGAAGATTAAAATTTTTAAAAATCAAACAAAGACTAGTCCTAAGGATAAAAGCATAGATACAACTCCAATCACTTAAATCCACCTGAAATGGGCAGGCATGGCTCCGGAATGAAGGGGGAGGAGGAAAAATGGATTGCAATCAGCTAACAAGGAAAAAAGACCAAGCTGGCCTGTGCAGAAATGCTAATCTAGTGCTGACCTGAGCAGTGTTGGCTTGTAACTCTTTTCTGTAGGCAGACAACTTTTAATTGCACAGTTTCATATTTGCTGATTTCTAGGAAGCCACCATCAAAACTTGACTATTTGTCTTTTTTGCTCTGTTTTTATAAAGTTGTTTTTACTTCCCTCCCCTCTTCCCTTCCTCTCCTCGCTACAAAGTCTTGGCTATGCACGAGAATGTGTTGAAATGCCCAACACCAGGCTGCACAGGACAGGGTCATGTGAACAGCAATCGCAACACACACAGAAGGTACTTACTTCAAGTTCTAATCAATAACCGCAGGGGCTGAAACGTCGTCAAGGCAAACAGCAAAAATTACATTGGTTTTATCCCTGCATAATGAACTTCACACTGAGATATGGTGTAACTAAGACAGATTAATTATAGATGGCTATAAAGAACTGGAAATCAGACAGAATATCAGGTATCAGATGGAAATGGGCAAGAAGGCAGAGCAGAGTTTCTTGGTTTGGGTGCAGGCATTTAGTTAGAGTGGAGTCAAGGAAATGGTATTCAGCTGTAGAGGAAGTTTAAGATGAGTTTCTAGTCCAAATGAGGGTTAGCGTTTGATGGCACAGAAGACTTGTGAGGTTTTTGGTTGGTAGAAATGTCATACGATCAGCTATTTTCACATGAATTTCTGCCATCTCAGCATGAATTTCATCTGTAGCTCCACCAGAAGTGAAAAATAGCCCCCATCTAGTTTTGGATCTCATACAGAACTAATCAGTAGAGACTGGTTCAGATCTGGAGATCTGAAATTGTACGTACCTCAAGTTCTGGTTTTGCCCTCGCTCAAGTGTAAAGAAGGTTATTGGTGGATGAGAATTCTGAGGTGATCCTCAGAAGATGTTTCATTAGTCAAGAGGGCTTCTAAGAAGCTTGTGGTGCAAAGAAATGCCAATGGTGTTGCCTTGGACAATATAGGCTGTATAACAGAGTGCTAGGGTTATCTAGCTCAAGCTTAGGACTGTCTTGGTCAAATCATTTCACTTTAATGGACATACAGATTGGCTGACAGAATCATAAATGTTAAATTCGTTTGCAGGCGCTAGGTGAGTTTGTGTAATTATTTATTCATATGTTGTGGGGAGGTCATGAAATAAATTGATGTGATGAATGCCTCCTCACAGCCTGAGAGGCCAGAGGAAAATGAGTGAAATGTTCTCACTTAATTGAGAAGACTCACTTTTCATGCACACTAACTAGCAGGTAGCAGTGAGCATCAGCAACGCAAGTGGAAGTATCCACCATTACTGACAGATGCGCATAGGTGGCAGTTGGCCCAGAAAAGAGCAGCAAGAGAAGTTCATTTTCAGTTTACCTGCAGGTCAGCCCAGTGATAATACAAGGGACGGTCAGCTGTTTTCAGTCTGATAGTCGATGTTCAGCGCGGGAGGGGGGAAGTGGTTGAGAGTTGGGTTCATGAACTAGATTTGAGTCTAGTGGCCTGAAATCAAATGCTGGCTTGGGTCACTGGTGATAATAAGTACGAGGGCCTTAGTCAACATCACAAAACTGCCACATAACCTCTGCGCAAAAGGTGTCTGTGACTGGAATAGCAGGGGTGAGCCCGGCCAGGCTTGAGGTTCAGATGCAGAGCTCTGTAAGGGAAGATTTGTGGAGCGCCTCCTGTACTATGCCTGCTCAAGCCAGCCCTAGCAGCATCTCTCCTAAAGGAACGCTGAATTCACAGAAGTCAATAGAAGTTTTGCCTGACTCAGGATTGAGTAAACATGGAGGGCCTGGAGCCTGTCTCCATGGGAACAAAGCCTTTCCACCCATAATTCCAGTCAGACCCTTGCACAAGGAGGGGAGCAGGAGTACTTCCTTCAATAAGCTGAGGTTCCATGCCCCTCAAAGCCATGAATCCCCTGAGACCATGACAAAGAGCATCTGTACAGAGGCCCTTTGCCGCTGCATTAGTGCCAGGGCCTGCTGGCTCCCACATACCCTTGGAGAGAATCGCTTCTACAGGGGCCAGGTTGCTAGTGGCTGCCTTGGTATCAGCTACTTCAGAGCCATTCTTTGGGCTTGAGGGGGATGTTTTCCAAGCCACTGAGAAGGGAAGCCATCTAAGTTGCTGCAGACTCTCTCCACAGGAAATTCCACCAGCTTCCCCTGCAGGTGTGAAGGGGAGAATCCAGTGTCAGCCTACAGGCTGCCTACGCCAGGCCCTACCCTTCACCTGTTCTTGCCCCGCCATCTCCATGTGTGTGGAGCCTGAACTCTGCAGAGTTCTGACAGAGGAGCTTCCACAGTGGGGACAGAAGAGGGGTGCTTGACACAGAGGTGGCCCAGACCTTCCCAGGACCTCCGCCCCCCCCACAAGCTAGGATAGGAAGGGGCAGGATCCCCACTGCAAACATCTGAGGAGGGGGCGGTCAAGGCCTGGAGGAGCCTAAAATGGGAGCCTCTCCTGTAATACTGAGTTACAGCCAATCATAGCAAGCATTTCAGGATCTGCCTGGCCTAGGCTACGAGTGGCTCCTCTTCAGCCTTTCCAGGGCAGAGTGGGGAGTAAGTAGCTTCTCCTCCGCACCCCTTTCATGGCTGCCCAAAACAGCAGCCCCTTCACTCCCTGCACGGGGTGGGCAGAAAACAGGACTCCACAAATGGTCCTGGCTCCATCACCCACCCTTGTAGCAATGGCCCATGGAATGGAGCTCATGCACCCAGGGGTGCAATCTGTCCCATGTCCAAGGAGCTGCGCCGAGGGGGTCTGTGCCTCTCTCAAGGCAGAATCTTTTTGGGACTCCTTTGGGACAGGGCAGTGCCACACCACAGCCTATGGACAGCTGTGGCTTAAAAGCCACACTCAGGCCCCATCCATGTAGGTCCTGGCAAACGTGTGTAAAAGTCCCACCAAGCCCCCCAGTACAAGTAGATGTTGACACAACTGCACATCTGCAAAGCACATTTTCCACTGAAATCATCCCTGGAAATGTTTGCTTAAGCAAGGAACCAGAACAAGTAAGGAGAAGAAATTCCATTTATTTATTAAAACTTCTCCAAATGAACCACACCTCCCTCATTCTCTCTTTGAGGAACTCGACCTAGTTTATTGATTTTTTTTTTATCCATATCCTGGTTCTTTGAATGCTTCTGAACTTTTGTTTCTGAGCAATTCACTGTGGATGCCTGAATGCTTTACAGGTTGCCAAAAAATAAGAAGAATAATAATTAATAATAAAGTATCAGAGGGGTAGCCGTTAGTCTAGATCTGTAAAAAGCAACAAAGAATCCTGTGGCACCTTATAGACTAACAGATGTATTGGAGCATAAGCTTTCGTGGGTGAATACCCACTTCGTCAGATGCATGTAGTGGAAATTTCCAGACACCATCAGCTCAGGATTAAACAAAGACTGTGAATGGCTAGCCAACTACAAAAACAGTTTCTCCTCCCTTGGTGTTCACACCTCAACTGCTAGAAGAGGGCCTCATCCTCCCTGATTGAACTAACCTCGTTATCTTTAGACTGATTCTTGCCTGCATCTTTATACCTGCCTCTGGAAATTTCCACTACATGCGTCTGACAAAGTGGGTATTCACCCACGAACGCTTATGCTCCAATACATCTGTTAGTCTATAAGGTGCCACAGGACTCTTGTTGCTAATAATAATAAAGAGATTTTCTCATGGGCTCAGTGCATATCCTGGTCTGTAAAGCATATGGAGATCTTCATCCCAGTTCCTCATGCTTAGCTTTTTCTTTCTTTCTCGTTTAATTCCATACAGTTTATCTGGGTGCCCCATAGCCGCTGCTGAAAAATTAGCCAAATCTCATGAAAAGCAACAGCCGCAGGCCGGTGACCCCTCTAAGAGTAGCTCCAATTCTGACCGGATACTCAGGTATGTTAGCTTTATAACAAAGGATTTGCAGCAACATTTCTTCCAACCCCAACTCCCACCCAAAATAAAAGAATGTAAAATCTGCTGCAAAAAGCACCCTGTCACAATCCATCCATGTACTGCTGTATCTTGGTACTGCCGATGCCTGTTATTGTGATCATAAGTCTCTCCAAGGTGCGGGGATATTTAATTGATGATCCCATGGAGGGCATCCAGGACAATGAATTGCTTCTGTAGCATCAATTAATGCTGAGGCTACAGGCCAAAGGGTTTTAACAGTACAGCAGAAGGCACTTGTGCTGATTACACTACAATGCAAACTGCCTGAGAATTATGGCTATTATATTAGCATTATAAGTAGGGGGTTGTTTATTTTTTAAGGCCACGTACAAATTATTCAATCGCAGCTTTTTTTAAAATAAACCTCAACACTTGTCTTTCTTTGACTACATGGCTTGCAGAAATGGGACCCCGTTGGTTCGAAGGGAGTGTAATCATTTTTGAATGATTTGATTGATTTGTTTTGGTTTTATCTGATCTGCCTGGGATGAGGACTGGCCAGCACTAAGGATGTCCCTGATGATTCCTTGCCTACACAGTTTTGTGATTCATGATGCTATACCTGGATTGTAATATGGTTAGTTAGTTTACAATGAGAGCACTAAGGCAAGACTGCTGTGCAAACCCTTCTAAATGTTGATGTGCCACAGCCCAGCAAAGCATCAAGCTCTGATGGTTTTTTTTTTTTTTTTCCAGAACAGCTGAAAACTCAGGTCAGCTGGAGTTGTGAGTGCTCAGCATCTTTGGAAGGAAAAAAAAAAGACCATTAGCATTATTTATTTATTTATTTATTTATTTATTTATTTGTGGTAGTCCCCACTATGTGCTAAGCCCAAGGTGCTCACAGTCTAAGGAATAACCAGTGGAAAGAGGTTAGAGGAAGGGGAATAACAATAGGCAATTTATATGCAAGCCAAATTGATTCACTATGGGCTGCACAGCAGAAGTGGGTCATTAAAAGGGACTCTGCAGATAGGGTAGCGGCCTTCCCTTATTGTGTGTTCATATTCACTGTGGAGTCAAACGTACAGTGGTGACTTGAGCTTAACTCTGCTCTCTTTGTAATATTTAATGCCATTTCTTTTCAGCTCTCCCAAAGGACAGCACTACCCCAAGATTTTATTTCTATTGGCAAAGAGAAAACATAGATACCGTGTCCCACAATAAAAGGTTGCATTGTGATTTATGCAATTAACATCACTGGATCCAGTGCAAGAATTACAAATGTGAAATTTCCAGCCCTACTCTTTAGAAGCTCAGGGTCAGATTCTGATCTCTGTTTCTCTGGTGTGAGTCTGGAGGAAATGAAATCAGAATCTGGCCCACATCATATTTTGTAAGGAAAACCTGATAAACCCATGAACGGAGTTATGAAGAATTGATCCTGCTTTGTTTTGGGCATAATATTCGTAAACCATCCTCTGGAGAAAAGATATGGCTTGGCGCTTTCACTGTGAATCACTTACAAAGCGGGGAAATGAAAGAAGTATTGTTGATTGTTAGGTTTTGGTTCTTTTTTTTTTTAATTTGCAGGCCTATGTGCTTTGTGAAGCAGCTGGAGATTCCTCAGTATGGGAGCTACAGGCCCAACATGGTTCCAGCAACCCCTAGGGCCAACCTGGCCAAGGAGCTGGAGAAGTACTCCAAGGTCACCTTCGATTATGCAAGTTTTGATGCTCAGGTTTTTGGCAAACGCATGCTTGCCCCAAAGATTCAGACTAGCGAAACCTCACCGAAAGCCTTTAAATGTAAGTTGGGACAAGCGAGGGGTTTGGTGCTGAGTGCTCCGTACTTTATCAGCAAATATCACAGGCCAGAAAATACTATGGCTCTTGGGAGGGTGTGTTTGAGTGAAGGGGATGGGACAAATAAGAACAGCTGTCTATGGAGTCCTTAGCCCAAAGTACAGTTTCTTTGGCTTCAGCTTTGGGGAGAATTGCATCCAGCCTTGGGTACGTTCATCTGAACAATAGCTATAGGTGGGATAAGTTACACAGTAGCCTCCAGTTTGTCCCCAGTATCTTACAACTCATATATATTCCTCCATTCATCCATCTGTTTCTATTCTAGCTAGTTGGCTTATATTTGATCTCTTCTCTATCTGATATCTAACTACGATATTCTGTTTGTCTCATGTATTATATTGTATTAATCATACACCGTCTAGCCATCGGTTATCTAACATCTTATCTATCTTATCTACCAAGGATTTTGCATGACTTGGCAGAGCCATTGACCAAAGGAAGCCTCCAATTAAATGCATGTATAAAATGAAATGATCAAATAACCCCCGTGAGGATGGATCTTTAGGTGTAGGAATTGAGATGGACATGGTGGGCTAAAATTAGCAATCGTATGTTACACCTCTGTAGTGGATGGCCAGTGCAGACTGATGCAGTTTCACTGTTTAATGTTCCTACTCCATTAGTCTCCACACATGCATGCTGAATCCATCTTTTAAAGCATAAAAAAAAAAAAAGATTTAGGAAACCAGTTTGCAGAAGTCAGCAGCCTCAAGAGGGCTTTCTCTTTGTAGCTAATCCCACTTTCAGAGTCCTGTTTAATCCTGACGCAGCTGCTCTCTAAAAAGTGCTCATGCTTGAAAGCATCCTGGTTGTTGCACTACAATGGAAGCTCCCTTTTATTACAGTACTAAATCTGTAAAGGATCAGACAATGAAATTGGATGGAGGCCAGAGAGCACAACTGCCACTGTCATCCTGGGTTAGGGCTGATGGAAAAGTAATTTGTTTCCCAGCACAAGTGATTCTGCTGCTGAATAGATTGTGTTATTTGCAATATTCGCAAAGAATTTTCAGGGTAATTGTACTGACAAAAATAATTCCAGCAGCCCCACTAGGATAATCCCTTCTATTTTTTCTCATCACTCATTTTTACTAATTTGCTGATTGCAAGTCCATTAGTGCTAGCAATACTTATGAAATGGAAAAGCATCACTGAGTGTACAGTGTGAAATTGAAATTGGCATCTCACCATTCTGGATATTGTCAGGTTATGCTTGCAAATACCCCGACCCCACCAAAATACATGGATTAAACTGGACTGAAATTAAAAAAAAAAAAAAAAAAAAGTAACACACAAGAATAACCATTTGGGCAAGACTCCCATGGGTTAATCAGAGCAACAAGATTAATATGATTGCCAATCATAGCAGGCAAATCTGTTCCTTTCATTAAGGACTTACTTTAAAGAGCTCTTCATCCAGAAGGATGTGTGCACATAACTCCTATTAATGTCAATAGGCATTATGCACACTCACAATGAGGGGGGGAGCCGTCCTCGAAAAGATTAGCAGTTTATATTGTCTTATTTTTAGAGTTCATAATGGGAATAATAAAATCATTTTGCTTTGCTATGGCACCTTCATCTGAGCTTGTCAAGCTCCTTTGCGAACATAGGCCAAATCTTACAAGCCTTTCGCAGGCAAAACTCCCTCTGAAATTAATGGGAGTTTTGGTTGGATAAGGGCAAAGGAAAAATTGACCAAGAACTTCAGGATCTGGCATGTAAATTTGGAAGTACAGAGCCCATCCTGCAGCTGGATCCATGTGAGAAAACCCCTCCGGCTACACGGAGACACGGAGTTTCAATGGGAGTCGAGGGTGCTCAGCGCCTGGCAGGGTCAGACTCTGTATATAGTAATGTACAGGGCAATGTAGTTCTAGACAGCATGAATATATTCTAGGAGATTTAGTTCAGCTACACCAGCTGTCAGAAGAGCCATATTTCACTGCTATCATCATCAGAAAGTCACATTTTATAGCTGTGACTGGCGTGGTTTTGCTGTTAAATGTGATTTTTAAAAAAAAATACAATTATATATGTTTGTATAATTATATGATGTAAAAGTTTTGAGAAAGCAAAGGAGAAAAAAACAGGTGAAGATTCACTATTGTTTCCCCTTTGAAGCCCTCAGGATAGTAGAGGAGTATGGTTTTAATGAAGAGGGCTACAGTATTCTGGGAATTTGATGGTGCAGTCAGTTAATGCAGGTTTCAGATTAGCAGCCGTGTTAGTCTGTATCTGCAAAAAGAACAGGAGTACTTGTGGCACCTTAGAGACTAACAAATTTATTAAAGCATAAGCTTTCGTGGACTACAGCCCACTTCTTCGGATGCATATTTATTCCCCTCTATATGCATCCAAAGAAGTGGGCTGTAGTCCACGAAAGCTTATGCTCTAATAAATTTGTTAGTCTCTAAGGTGCCACAAGTACTCCTGTTCTTTTTTCAGTTAATGCAGGAACCTTTCACCTTAGCACACCTGAGCTTGAGTCCCCAGCTGTTAGCACCTTCAGTTCCAGGAGCACTACATTTGCTGACAGGTTTATAAGAAGTAAAGGGTTGCCATAGCAATATCCATATACACTGAAATCAGTGGCATGGAGTTGATTTGCCTATAACACTCATGTGTAAGTTATATATCAGCCCTGTATTGTTCCCTTTTTGCAGCTAAACCTTTTCCAAAGGCCTCTTCCCCCAGCCACAGCCCTTCCAGCAGTTATGTGAAGAGCACTTCATCTTCCTCTACAGGCTTCGACTACTCTCACGATGCCGAGGCCGCACATATGGCTGCCACCGCCATTTTAAATCTCTCCACCCGCTGCTGGGAAATGCCAGAAAATCTCAGTACCAAGCAGCAGGATCTTCCCAGCAAGGTGAGCTTGACTGCAAGGAAATGCAGGGGGCTGAGGGAAAAATCCACAACAGCAAAGACAATGTAAACGGGACACTGTTCAAAAAAGATCTTCAGGTAATTAACTTCAATGTACTTAAAACCAGAGCTGGTTGAAAATCAGAATTTTTATATTTTGACATCAGTTTTGACATCAGTTTTCATCCCAAATCAGGACAAAATGCCAAAACTTTACACAGAATAAAAGGCTCTGAAAAGTTTTGATTTCCAAAATGGCAGAGGGGAGACTCTGATGCATGGTGGGAGATGTAGTTCTAGTCAGGAAGCCCAGCCAATAGGGGAGAACAGGAACAGGTGGCATCTTAACTACAGCTCCCATGAAGCACCGCATCATAAGAACATAAGAATGGCCCTACTGGGTCAGACCAAAGGTCCATGTAGCCCAGTATCCTGTCTTCTGACAGTGGCCAATGCCAGGTGTCCCAGAGGGAATGAACAGAACAGGTAATCATCAAGTGATCCATCCCGTTACCGATTCCCAGCTTCTAGCAAACAGAGGCTAGGGGGACACCATTCCTGCCCATCCTGGCTAATAGCCATCGATGGACGTATCCTCCATTAATTTATCTAGTTCTTTTTTTTGAACCCTGTTATGGTCTTGGCCTTCAAGTGAATGCAGGATATTGTCAAACTGACCTTCAATTAAATGTTTCATTTCGATTTTTCCCATGGTGGGTTTTTTTTGTTTTTGTTTGGGTTTTTTTGCAAAATGGAAAATGTCAAAGTTGAGGAAGCCAAATTTTCTGTGGAAAAAACATTTAGAGAGAAAATTCCTGACCCGCCCTACTTGAAGCCTAGATGGGACTGGTACTATTGGAGCTTGACTTCACAAGCCCCTGGTATGGCAGGGAGTGGAGCACTTCCTTAGTAGTACTGCATGCTTGTACTTCAAGCAACAGAAGGCGCTTAGCACCATCAAAAGGCACTGAGCACCTTGCAGAATGAGGCCTAACCTGAAAAATTGGGAGTAACACGCTGGCACGCTAAAATAATGAATGCCTGTGCTAGCTCCATTGCCACTTTTGCTGTACACTGTACATCTTTTGCCTATTCAGCATGTCCTGTTTTGAAGAAAAAGTCCTTGATTGTTCATTTGGAAAATAGGTCAGTATCCACAACAGTGTCTGTAGAACATGGTATGGAGACGTGACTATACAAAGTCCCTGTCCAAGACAAGCATCCCTTCCAAACAGATGTTGCATTCACTGCTGGGACATATTCACATGGGACATTTCTGAGAGGAAATCCCATTCTGCTCCATTCCATCCCATTGACTGTCAGAGCTTGAAGAAAGCGGGTGGCATGCTGGTGCCCACTATTCCATATTGCTTTAGGCCCCTGACTGTCCTGTAAAGCAAAAGACACACTCCGAAAACTGATTGTAGTGGCTCATTGAGAATCTTGTCCCCAATCTTTCAGTCTATGGACATTGAGGTGGATGAAAACGGGACGCTGGACTTAAGCATGAACAAGCATCGCAAACGAGAGAGCACCTTCCCCAGCAGCAGCAGCTGCAGCAGCAGTCCCAGTGTGAAGTCCCCAGATGTGTCCCAACGCCAAAACAGCACGAGTGCCACTAGCAGCACCATGACCTCACCCCAGTCCAGCCAGACCTCCCGTCAGGATGAATGGGATGGCCCCATTGACTACACCAAACCAAATCGTCAGCGGGAAGAGGAGCCAGAAGAGGTGAGCAGTGATGGGACCTTGCAGTTAGGTCCCTTTTCCACTGAGATGCAGAGAGTGATCTGTAGCAATAAGTTTCCACTCTAGAGACCAGTGACTCTTGGCTTCCTGGGGCACTTTACACCCATTGACTTCAATGGGGGAAGAGTTAGGCCAGTGCTGAGTACTTTGGAAAATCCCACCCATACTGTGTTTAGTTTTACTGTCTGTCTGTCTCTCTCTCTCTCTCCCTGCCTCCCTATCCTTTTTCAGCCTCTCTGTGTTCACTTTTCACTCTGCCCACTCCATTCTCCAGTTCTCATTCTGTTTTTGTTAGTTGTTTTCTTCCTCTTTCTTGCTCCTTTTCTCATCATCTCTCCCGAGTAGAATGCAGACATGATAAGGTTGAAGTTGCATGCACATTTTAAACCCTCTGGCCCAGATCCCTGGGTCCAAGCAGACTGCACCCAGCACAGGATACAGGGTGAAAGGGGAAACAGCTCTAAGCCACCTTTCTGCCACCCTAGTCCTGGGGCTGAATCAGCCACCCAGAATAATTTAGAGCAGGGGTCGGCAACCTTTGGCACACGACTCGCCAGGGTAAGCACCTTGTCGGGCCGGGCCAGTTTGTTTACCTGCCGTGTCTGCAGGTTCGGCTGATCGCGGCTCCCACTGGCCGCGGTTCGCCGCTCCAGGCCAATGGAGATGGCAGGAAGCGGTGCGGGCCAAGGGATGTGCTGGCCGCCACTTCCTGCCGCCCCCATTGGCCTGGGATGGCGAATCGCGGCCCGTGGGAGCTGCAATCTGCCAAACCTGCAGATGTGGCAGGTAAACAAACCAGCCCGGCCCGCCAGAGTGCTTACCCTGGCAAGCCGTGTGCCAAAGGTTGCCGACTTCTGATTTAGAGCAACCTAACAGCTGCTCTAAATTATGCAGATTGGAGTGATCCCTTAGGGACTGTTCCCCCCAGCCAGGGATCACCCCAGTACAGCATGCTCAGACCATGCCCCCTCCTATCCCAGCCTGCTCAGGAAAGCCCTTCTGCAGTAGATGGCATAAAGCTGGCTATGCCCGCTTTGCGTCCCCTAGGAATTCTTTAACATCACATTAGGGCCCTTCTCCTTCTCCTGTGTGTCACTGGAGTGGGGCGGAAAGGCTGGAGCTGGGGACCAAGATCTGACCCAAAATGTGCAAGTGGCTGCAAGGTCAGGCAAAAATGAGTTTCCCCACTCCTGACTGAGAGGATTGCAGTGTGAATTAGTGAGCCAAGCGGAGGGGAGAAATAATCAATTACTATAAACCCAGTGGCCTCATTCTGATCTCAGTGACATCAGGGTAAATCAGCAGCAACTCAAGTGAAATGACACTGACGAACATCCAGTGGGAGCGAGACCTGCAGCAGGGACTGGACGTTTAGAATTCCCGACAGGAAGGATGATCCAGTGAGTAGGGTGCTTGCCTGCAACTTGGGACACCTAGGGTTAATTCCCTGCCGCACCAGAGACTTCCTGTGTGACCGTAGGCTAGCTGCTTAGCCTCTCTGTGCCTCAGTTTCCCATTTGTAAAAACGGGATAAAAGCACTTCCCTGCCTCCCAGAGCTGTTGGAAGGATAAATATACTAAAGATCGCGAGGCGCTCAGATGATGGGAGCTATAGAAAGGCCTACGATATATAGATGGACTCTTTTGATCCCTCAGCCCTGCCACGTTCACAGGATGTAGATCAGTAAAGATATTATTCCCGCTGGTTTCTTACAGTCAGAGCCCACAGCCCATTCTTTTGCCTCCTCGGAAGCAGATGAGCAGGAAGTGTCAGAGGAGAACTTTGAAGAACGGAAATACCCCGGGGAAGTTACCTTAACCAACTTCAAGCTTAAATTCCTTCCCAAGGACATCAAGAAGGAGCTACTCACGTAAGTCCTGCCTCTTTGACAGCAGAGCCAAAGTGAAATGTATAAAATGCTCAGGACAGCCGGGAAGGGTGGGGAGGTGGGACTCAGTTTTAAAAAAAAACCACACAACTAAAATGTTCAACATTGTTTCATACTGTGATGGTCTTATTTAATCCAAACACTTCAAACCAAAAGCTTCAAGAGAAATCTCATCCTCTGACTACTTCTCATTATCAGGATGAAGTGTTATCCCAGATGGTCTTCCTGGAACTGTGTAATGATTAAAAGAACCTAGCTGAAAGTTCTGTAGTCCCAGGATTCATGAAAGTGTCTGTGAAAACGTAATTTCCGAGACCATTTTCCCTATATATTTCCCCTTAAAATTAATACTTGTACAGTGACTGAGGGAAAGAGTTTGCCCAGCACCCTGCCTTCTCAGGTATGAGATGCTAAACTATTCTTTGAAGTCAATGTGGCCAAGGGATCTTGGTACCTCCCAGCTGGTGCTCAGAACCCAGTGCATCATGCCCAGAGTTGAAAAGGCAGGTAAGCAGGCAGTTTTGCAGCCATCTCAGGTAGTGGAACAGTGTTTTCTGGCAACACAGAGCAGTGAGTACAGTTCCCTTGAAGAAAGCTATAAAGCCCTACAATGTATACGATTGAAACAATGCAACTCTATACTATTGCACTGTGTGCTACATTTGAGAGGGCCCTGAACCAAACCCCAGACCTGAATGCCCGTAGAAACTTGGAAAGTTTGGATCCAGAACTTTTCAGCTGGATCCCTCTCCTTAGGAGAAGATGAAGAACCCTGGATCCGTATTGCTCATGTGAACAAAAGGGAGAATTCAGATCCTGATCCAAACATTGCAGCTTGGACCCAGCTCTACTCTAAAGGAATGCTGGAGTAAACTGTTCAGATGCAAGGTGTGGCAGGCTGATTCCCAAAGTAAAGTAATCTTGTCAATGGAGCTATTATTCCTAGGCTTATTTCCAGAGTAACTCTGACCTTTGTAAATATAAGGTAGGAAGGGCACAACAAGCCTTCATTTCGCTAACCTCTTTCAGTCTAGCTCATTATTTGGCTATGCAAGTGGGAGGTTTGAAGGGGAGTATTTGATGCTGGGAGGAAATGGGGGATATGTGGAAGTCCCAGGTGAGCAGAGGAAGAGGGGAAAAAATACTTCCTACATGAGCAAGACACATAACGAACCCCATAAGCAAAATTTTAAAGTTTTTTTTCCCCCCAGAAATGGTGTGAGCATCAATTTCTGGGGTGGGTAAGCCAAGTTCTCCCTGACCCCTGGCAGTATTCAAAGAGAGACTGTTTCATAGCAATGAACAACTCTGGAAAGGAATCTTCCTGGTGTTCTAGGCAGCTCCAAGCTTCCTTTCCATACCAGGGACACAAGTCCTCTTTGATCCTTCTGCCATGAACTACATGCACTAGATGCAGCCATTCATGAGCAAACTCACTTGTCATGTAGATTTAAGTTTTCATGTCCATGTGCTCCCCTTGCATCACCCCAAGATGCTGGTAGCAAGTGTCTGGGAAAGTGTTGCCCATTTCTGTCATGTTTATGGCCACCGTACCCATACAAGTTTCTAGTGCCACACAGCAATGTATATTGTTGGTTGAACATCTGTAAATTAATCGTAGTTCCTGTGATGATATTTTTTTTATTACTGTGAGGGGGACTTTAGGTTGATTTTCCTTTCTGTATCTTGGTGTGAGTAACCTTTGCATGTGCCCCTTGTCCCATAATGCAGAGGGAGTGGAGGCAGCAACAGCAGAGGGTATAAAACAAGTTGTTTTGTGGGGCATCAGAAACGGGAGTCCCAGGACCATCATCATGGACAAACTATGAGGTAGTTGTCCTGCCCTAGTACCAAGAATCTATCCAGTTCCTGTGCACTGTGTATTGATGTGGGTTGCTTCTTTCTGTGTTCAGAGTACAGCCATCTCCTTTCCCCCAACCCATTCTTGATATTTCTACCCTCCCCCACCCTCAAAGGTGCCATATTTTTCAACCCTCTGACCAGATCCTGTCATTATTGTTTTGTGCATCTACCGTGGTTGCTCCAGGCTGGTGCAAGACACTCCCTCCCCATAAGGGTTGGGGGCATTGTCTTTGCAGAACTCCCACAATCCCTTCAGCTTGGGCAGTTAGGGATAGGACCAGGCCCCAAATTTGGAACCGTGAATAATAGCGTCTAATGCTATCATTAAGTCATTGGGCTTGTTTCTATGTAGAGAGCTGTACCATGGCTGGGCAAGCTGTGCTATGGAAGGGCAGGGAGGGAGGCCATATTACAGGAGGGCCGAGGCAGACACAATGCCTGTGGCCTGCTGTGGGAATTCACTGAGAAGCAGATCTTGCACCTCTCTTTTGGAGGTGTAGCTTGTGCTCCCCCAGCACTGGCCTGGAGGCTGGTGGGCTTTCCCAGCAGCCAGGGAAGGGAAGCAAACTCCACGCCCAAGTCCTTCAGAAGTCCCTTTCCTCAGAGTGCTTTTTATTGTTTACCAAGATAGTCAGACAACAGAATAAAACAGCTCTGCTGAAATCACTGACCATAATACCCAAAGGCCTCAAGAGGTCACGATCTTCCCTTGTGATACCCCTGGATCCAGTTTCTTCTTCCTTATATACTCCACCCAGACATGTGACAGGCAGGGATCTCTCAACCCTTTCCAAGTTGCTGCTTTTACCTGGTCACATGGCCTCATTCCACTAACCATGGCCATGTCCAAACCCATTTGGCATATTGACCACTGCTAGTGGCACTCTGGCTCTCCCAGCATTGGTCCTTATGGAGCACCAGGGATGGAGGAAGATGGCTCCCTAAAACCCCCAGCATACCTTGCAAACCCATGAAGGGGGGGACAAAATCCAGCCCAAAGTATTTAATTAGCGCTAATTCCCAGATATGGTCCTGAACCCAGGAATCCATATTTGAAGACTGTGTTTGGCTACTGTTATAGTAAGCCCCACCATAAGCAAATGTAGCTGTGCAATCACATGCAGCATTATGGATTTTATTTCCTGAATACCACAAACCACTACATGTGTCTCATTGCCTATAAGATTCCTTGGGAAGCAGTGGGAAGGTAGAGAGATATAAAACAAAGCCAGGATAAACCATCTGTCTGCAGTATGGCCAACTCAAAGTGTTCAAGAATGATGAGTGAAGCCCCAGATATCATGAGATTTATTTTTTAAATTGAGGTCTTTTAATTTGCCTTCAGGTGATGGAACATTTAGGATTCACATTTTCAAGCTTTTCTCTGCAGCCTTGAGTGCTAGAAACCGAAAGAAAGCAAGCTGTAATAACTAGACCATCACTTGTCAGGAATGGTCTAGTTTGGGGGTCGGCAATGTTTGGCACGCGACTCGCCAGGGTAAGCACGCTGGTGGGCCGGGCCAGTTTTATTTACCTGCTGATGCGGCAGGTTAGGCCAATCGCGGCCCCCACTGGCCGCGGTTCGCCATCCTGGGCCAATGGGGGCGGCGAGAAGCCGCGGCCAGCACATCCCTCACCCGCACCGCTTCTCGCCACCCCCATTGGCCTGGGACGGCGAACCGCGGCCAGTGGGGCCCATGG